>NC_058090.1:75169047-75275521 GCF_014858855.1 Bufo gargarizans | reverse complement strand
CCAGCCCTGTACCCACATGGATCCAGAGATCTCCCCAGTCATTGCTCCAATTGCTCAGTGGGGGGTGTCTTTTATGCCGCAGCTCTCTCCCTTTCACAGCTTGGGGGGTCCTTCCCGCTGTGCCTCATTCCTGTAACTGCGACAGCTTCTAATGCTGGCAGGTGAAGATTTAAACGCAACACGTGCGACCACCTCAGTAAGGTGGACGGTGAAAGAAGGAAAAGAACTAACAGCAGGTGGCGCTGTCTATATACATTTTATTGAATAACTCAGTGGCTATGCTAAATTTTTTATTACACGCAATTGCAAAAGTTTTCAGATCCTTGCCGCTCCTTGCATTCTCTATGGAACTGCCAGAAAGCTGGGCGCTGTTCTCAGCCATCTCCAGCAGCAGTCCTATAGAGAATGAATGGTGCAGCCTAAACTGCTGCTCCATTCATACGGGGGCCCCAATTGCTGTAATCTCTGGGGATCCCAGATCACATACTTATCCCCTTATCCTGTGGAATAAATTCATAATTTGGGTCACGACTTTAAATTTCCTTTTCATTAGGCTACATGCACACGTCCGTATGTGTTTTGCGGTCGGCAAATTGCGAATCCGCAGAAAAATACGGATGCCATCCGTTTTTTTTTTGCAGATCCACTGTAACAATGCCTAAAACGGACAAGAATAGGACATGTTCTATTTTTGGGGGGGCTACGGAACGGACATATGGATGCGGATAGCATCCTCTCAGCAAAAAAACGGAACGGACACGGAAACAAACAACGTTCGTGTGCATGTAGCCTAAAGGAAAGAGGGAAAAAGGAAGGGAACCGCAGAGGAGAGAAGTACTATCTGTCCTTAAAGGGGTTATCCAATGCCCCTAAAAATGGCCAGGCCCCTCATACAGGTTGTACTGACCTCGCTGCCCGGCACCTACGTCTCTCCTGACGCCTGCTGCTGCATCTCCCTGTTGTCCGGATCAAAACGTCTGGCGATGGGGAGTGGGGGGTGGCCCAGCCGATTGCAGGCCGTGATGGGAACGAGCCTCCTTAGCGTCAATCGAGATGGTAGGGAAGCTCATCCCAATCGGCGACGAGCTGATGCAGCAGCAGGCGCCAGGAGCGACGTGGGTGCTGGGGAGCGGGGTAAGTACAACCTGTATGAGGGGCCCAGGCATTAGAGGGGGGGCATTATAGGGGTTGGATAACACTTTTAAAGGGGTTGTCCTTGGTGACCACGGAAAAGGCAGCGGCACTCTTAGGCGCACAAGTGCCTTCTAAACAGCTGATCAGCGGGGGTCCTGGGTGTGGGACCCTCCACAGATCAGATACTAATGACCTATCAAAAGGATAGATAATCAGTATTAAAATTTTAGAATACCCTTTTAACTGCTGCCCGCCGCTCCGTTCACTGAATCCTTGTCTCTCAAACGCCGCACTTGTTCTGCTGAAGCCAATGACTGGCCTCAGCGGTGATGTCATGGGAATACTAGCCACTGACTGCAGCAGTGCAGGTGACCCTATCTGTGGCGGAAGTTGACATATGGGGACCAGAGATCCAGTGGAGAGAGTTTGAGAGACATGGAGCAGGTAAGTATGGCCAGGGGACGAAACCTGGACAATCCCTTTAATACTTTCTGATTTGGGCTTCAAATACCACATAAGAAGACCCGCACGTGCGGCCGCACCCTAAAAGATTTAGACCCCGCAGTGGATGCCGATTCACAGCGACTACAGCTTTTATTCCATTTCGTTTGGAGGGGACCTGCATCCCCCGGCCTCTGCAGGTAACATACCGTACGCCCGATCCAGGAACGTATGGAATGTTGTGCTCTACTGATAAAGATCCACATCGGGGAGGACAATGGAGCACTCACTCCAGTCACCTGACTCCAATTTCCAAGACCCCAGAATTCATTTTGAAGGTTTTCTATAAGGGATCAAGTAAAATCCAGCAGCTTAAAGGTCTTTACGAGGAATATTAAAAGGATAAAACGCAAACCAAGAATAGTTTTTACATACGAGACCGGCAACCTTTCTCCCGCCTGGTTCTTAGCCAGGGCCTGCTTCCAGGTTATCTGCCGGGAGGTGGAGACAATTCAGACTGCTCATCCAAGACCGAGAATATAAGGTTACGGATTAATTCAAGTTAACCCTTTCAGATGATCCGGCCGCAGGCTACCTGTGAACATATATGGCAAATCCTGGAAACGGAACCTGTCTCCATGAAAGTGCGCAGTAATCTGCAGTCAGCATGTCATAGCGCAGGAGGAGCTGAGCAGATTGAAAGGGGTTGCACAACTTTTACTAAGTGATTGCCTATCCTCAAGATAAGCCATCACTAGCTGATCGGCAAGAGTCCAACGTCCCGCACCCCTGCCGATCAGCTGTTTGGGTGTAGCTCTGTTTCCGGAGTCGGTGCCGGAACTACGTGGCACCTTGTAGTGGAAGAATCTCGTTACAACCACTGCTACTGAGGTTGATGGTGCGGTGCGGTCCCAACGCCTACTTCCAGAGGATAGGCCATCACTTAGTCACCCCTTTAATGCTTAGGAGTCCAGTGGGCGGTGATTTACAGCTCATGCAGGAAAAGCTATCAATCACCGAGTTAAGCCCACCCACTGGACTCCGTCCTAACCGCAGAAAGAGGAGTGATTTAGGGGTGTTGGACATTTTGCACCTCTGGTAGCCAGGGCAATTTTTGCAGTTTTGACATATACAAAAAAAAAAAGAAATTACTAAATAATAAAAAATTAATAAAATAAATCAAACTAACCCTTCCCACACACACACCTATACATAGTCAAAATGGCATTCAGCGCTTTATATTCACAGACACCTTCATGCAACTTTGCGTCAAAGTGTAATTTTCATAAAAATTGGATAAAAGTTGATATTAATGGGTAAAAGTCGCCTGCATCACACCTCAAAAAATGAATGTTCAACGTGTGCAGAGTTCATACGCGCCTCTTAGGCCTAAAGTATTACGCACGTATTCTTCATAAAACCAAAAACTGGCTTACGCTAGAATTTTTTTTAAAAAGTAGCAACCTATAAAATACAGAGATTACAGTCCATGAAAAGTAAGTGAACCCACAAAACAGATCTGACAAGCTAATGGTTTCAGTTACCCTGATGGACTGTTGACAACCATGTCCACCTTCAGGTAACTTTGTGACAAAACAGGAATAAAAAAATAATAATAATACACACAAGCGCCTTCCTGCAACTTTGTAGTAAAGAATCATTATTAGCAAAAATTTGACAAAAATTCTAATTCACGGCTAAAGTGCATACTCTAGCAGAGTCCATATGCAAATAATATACAGTCTGCAAGAAACTGTAAGATGTGCTGAGTGCATACATACCACACATGTCTACATTCACTGCTGCATGTGGTAGGGAAATGCCAAAACCTCAGGAATGCGCCAACCAACTTTTGTATGAAAGCATTGGGAATTATGTAGTATATAGAGTATTTTTTGCTTTATAAGACGCACTTTCACCCCCCCCCCCCCAAAAAAAAAGTGGGGGGAAATGGCAGTGTGGCTTATACAGCAAATACTTGCAAGCGCTGCTGGTATTCAACCTCCCTGGGGCCGCGCTGCACGATCCTGCGTCAGGACGTAGTGCGCGCGCTGTAACCTGGCGATGTACGCAGTCAGGTCACAGTGTGGTGTGGGCCCAGATAAGACCAGGGAGCGCGACTGCAGGGGAGACCGCCGGACCTGCGGTAGCAGTGGAGCAGGAGAGGTAAGTGAATTTATCTATTTTAAGGTCTGATCTGAGGTCTTATACAGAGGTCTGGCATGGATGCCTGATGGGGGAATGGCATGGAGGTCTGATGGTGGTCTCATCTGATGTCCTGATATGGGGGGTTGATCTGAGGTCCTGATATGGGGGTCTGATGTGAGGTCCTGATATGGGAGTCTGATGTGAGGATCTGATATGGGGGTCTGATGTGAGGATCTGATATAGGGGTCTGATGTGAGGATCTGATATGGGGGTCTGATGTGAGGATCTGATATGGGGGTCTGATGTGAGGATCTGATATGGGGGTCTGATGTGAGGATCTGATATGGGGGTCTGATGTGAGGATCTGATATGGGGGTCTAATCCAAGCATCTGATATTGGAATCTGACATGGGGGTCTGATCTGAGGTCTGATGAGAGGAACTGATATGGGGGGTTTGAACTGAGGATCTGATATGGGGGCCTGATCTGAGCATCTGATATTGGAATCTAATATGGGGGTCTGATCTGAGGTCCTGATATGAGGTCTGATGCGAGGAACTGATATGGGGGTCTGATCTGAGGATCTTATATGGGGTCTGATCTGAGGATCTGATCTGAGGATCTGATATGAGGGTCTGATTTGTGGTCTGATGAAAATATTTTTACACAGGTATAATATAGGGTCTTTACTACTCCTGTAGTATGGATACAACATCTGAACCTCCTGCAGTTCACCAGAAGGTCCGGGTGTTACATCTCTAATATGGGCACATAGTATACCCATCTGAATAGCGTCTGATGAAGCTGTTGTTTTATGTTTGCCTGTTGAAAACACGCAATAAAAATGTATAGCTAAACAAAAAAAATAAAGTATGATTGTTTATAGCGTTTGTCACAAATATATTAGATATTCCTATTACTTCAGCGTGTAACGGGTATCCCTAGAGATGTGGTCCCTCTATATTTTACTCTACAGATCGGGTATGGACAGGATAGGGACAGTGTAACATGATGTGTGTATTCGTGGTGTTCGGTGCCAATTGGGCACCATGATCTGGAAGCTGGTAAACGTTTGGGTCATGGCTAAGTGATTAGATGGACAAATGCTCATCCTCAAACTCCTTTTCTGGAAAAAAAAATACTCCAATATGTGACAATCAGAGAGCAAGTATGGGGGGAAGGGGGATAGACAACAAGTTCATGTTATCCTCCTCCTGGAGACATTAAACGTGTTGTCCTGCCATAGACACTGATGACCTCTCCTCAGGTTAGGTCATCAATATCTGATAGGCAGGGATCCGACACCCAACATCTCCGCCAATCATCTGTTTGACGGGGAGGTGGGGCTCCATGCCAGTGCTGCTTCCTGTACATTACACTGCTCGTCATCTCGACAGTGCAGTGTAATGACTTGAATGGAGCGAGTACTTGTAATTACACTACGCCACCGCTCCACAGGAGACGACGCGTAGTGTGATGAACAGGACCTGGGGTGAGCATTAATTACATGAACAGGACCTGTAATGACATCACTCCGGTCATCACATGATCCATCACATGATCTTTTACCATGGTAATGGATCATGTGATGACCGGAGTGACATCACCACAGGTCCTGTTCATGTAATTAATGCTCACTCCATGTCCTGTTCAGCAAAGGAGACAGACGAGAAGCCGGGCTGCGCGATCAAGTGGACTAAGGTGAGTTAAATAATTTTTTATTTTTTTTTAACCCCTCCAGAACTATTTTACTATGCATTCTGTATTCAGAATGCTATTATTTTCCCTTATAACCATGTTATAAGGGAAAATAATAATGATTGGGTCTCCAAGTGTGGCTGATATTGGAGGGTCACTCAGGGGGTTCACCTATGTATTCCATGTACTGTATCACAATCTAATGGTAAAGCACTCTCAGCAATAATCACCAGGGTTTCAAGGGAACCTTCACCTGAGCCACCACTATAGTGCTCTGCACTAGCTCTTTATAAACATGTCTAATTTAATATTATGTAGAAAATTAATTGCCCTGAATAGTCATCTGGGTGGTGCCCTTTGGGTGAACAGTTCTGCAGCACTGTGCCCGTCCTAGCATGAATGACATCCCCTTACAATCCAGCTCTGGTGGCATCTAGTGCATGTGCAATGAAGAGTGGACCTGGCCTCAACCTCATCTGTGCATGCTCCAGATGTGGTCTCTGGGATGTCAATCAAACCAGGAGAAGCTTGGGACTCCGTGACTATGACGAGGGGACATCCTCTGTGTCTAGAGGAAAGAAGGATTTACAGGATTCTTTACGGTAAGAGCAGTGAGACTATGGAACTCTCTGCCTGAGGAGGTGGTGATGGTGGAGTCACTAAAAGAGGTCAAGAGGGGCCTGGATGTATTTCTGGAGTGTAATAATATTACAGGCTATAGCTACTAGAGAGGGGTCGTTGATCCAGGGCGTTATTCTGATTGCCTGATTGGAGTCGGGAAGAATTTTTTTTCCCCTAAAGTGAGGAAAATTGGCCTCCATCTCACAGGGAATTTTTTTGCCTTCTTCTGGATCAACTTGCAGGATAACAGGCTGAACTAGATGGACAGATGTCTTATTTTGAGGGAAATTGGCCTACAGCGAATACGGTATTATAGCTTATACGGTTTTTTACATACTGCTAAAGGCCCACTTATACAAGGACAGGACCCACAGCATTGGAGTGCTCCGAAGGTGGTTGAGGGTAAGAAAATTAGGTGACAGGTTCCCTTTAAAAATGCAAGACTTGGAGGAGTCAGCCCATCACGGCCTAAATCTCTAAATCTTCAGGAGCACACGACACATCAGCAGCACGTACATCAGTGATAAATAGGCGACGAGTGATCAAAGAGCATGAAATCCAGAGGTTCGTTTTCCTGAGAAAAGGAAGTCTGACTGATAGACGATGTGTCTCTGGAGACTGCTTCCAGACATGCAGTATAACTTGTGGAGACCGAACGTAATGATGGAAGATCTTACAATGATTCCTCGCTGCCAAATCCAAGATATGTTCTCCTAAGAAGGACCTTAGGGAGACTGGAGTTATGGCGCTTTGAAATAGCATTGTTTTTTAGGTGCAGGTTTAGACAGAAGCTTGGTAAACTACCAAAGCAATAGAGATCTTATCATCTTACAAAGCACCAGCAGGATCAACCCTAGTAAACCAGCCATACTGCCAGGTAGGATCGATCCTGCTAAATAAAATGATACCTGTTTTGTGGCATTCCCGAGAAAAAAAGCGTTTCAGTGCATGAGGGGCGTGGCCAACACTGGAAAGCTGGGGTGCACTGAGGGGCTAGACCCCGCCCCTTGGTGCACTGAGGGGCTAGACCCCGCCCCTTGGTGCACTGAGGGGCTAGACCCCGCCCCTTGGTGCACTGAAGCCCTTGTTTGAATAAAGAATAAAAGTCCTTTTTCTTGGGAACAACACAACCGATTTTAACAAAACAGGTATTATTTTATTCGGCAAGATCAACCCTACTGCTCCTTAAAGGGGTTGTATAAGATTAGAGACTATCAGGATCACTTTAATCTATTCAGCTGCCTGCTATACCAAACATGGCCAATGTACAGGAGTGGTACTGATCCCCCAAAAAACAGGATCGTAACAAACCCCTACCAAGTCAGAACATTATGTCTATTAGATTCTACTTGATGGTAGGAAAGTTGGTATCTCTGGGTACATTTTTGGTGGTTTCTAGGCAGAAGACAAAGCCAGAAGAATTGTTTACACCGACCTGTGGGAAAAGCTATCCTGGGAACGTTCCTGACGCATTTTGTGGTGCAGGAATGGCTTAGGCAGGGTGTCGACTCTCCTTAAAGAGACAAACTGAAAGTACTCCATGGTATGGAGACTTATTGTCAATGCTCCATCGGAAACGAATATGCCAAAAGGTACCTCCCAACCATCTCACTAGTGCCACCTGTTAGAAGTAACTCCCTATCAGTCAAGATCCGACTTTCTAACAAGCCTTCGGATTTGACAAGAGAATAGAGCCAAACCAGATATCCATCCATAGACGGCTGTTTTGGGGTGCTTGACCCTCATGAGTACAGAGTAGGATTCTTTCCAGTTCAGAGTAATGCCTTGGAAGCAGCTTAGATATGGAGAAGGAGAAGGCAGCAGTGTCGGACTGGAGGAGCAAGAAGCCCAGAAGATCTGTGCTCTGGTGTCCTCCAGGTCTGACTCTGCTGCCTGGAGGAATGCTCTTTTATTGAGGCCAAGACAGCTAAAGTGATGTCTTTGGCAGAAGGGATGCATCGATGGCACTTGGTAAACCAGGCTCCACTGAGGAACAAGTAGTTCTTTGGGGAGGGCTACAAGTTGCAGGCCATAAGCGTTTCAACTCCAAGGCTGTGATGGACAAGAGTAGGTTTATGAGCTGGTCATCCACTACCTGGTAGGAGATCTATTCTACAATAGACCACAGATGGTAAGGTGGACCTCACACAACAGTAGCTCAGATAACACCACACACTGACTGTACAAACATCTGCATAATTTCTGGGGCACAAATCAAAACGGTCTACCTGAAAAATGGTCTAGACCCACCAATCGCAGCGGCATTTTGCATTTTACCATGAGCAGTTTATGAAGTGAAAGTCATGGGCAAAGTTTTTCTTTGAGACAGTTTTGTGTTTGTAGCCTGATGCAACACCTCCGTGAATATGAGATTGGCTCTCATTTTCCTGGAATGTGTGGCTTGTACGAAGACTGCATAGAAGAGACATGTCAAAAATGCAGTATTCAGGTGCAAGCCTAAAACCTGTGAAGGTTAATAAAGCAACTCAAGAACATTCATGGGCCAGTACCTGCAAGGAATACAGCTGCTGAAAGGATGTGGACAACACAATGGGAAACCCAGGGCTTGTCACTGAAGTTATATTGGAAAATGTGCGGCAAAAGAGAGTAACATTTGTCAGCAGGTCCCCACCACACGGTGTCTTCTCCGATGCTCGGTATAGCTTTGGCTTTTGCAGTAGTTAAGCGGATGCTGCCATCTGCTGGTCTTCTATGATGAGCTATTTTATGTAGGCTCAGTAACGCATACAGTGGTATCATTTGCAGCTACGCCTGGGCAGCCAACAAGTCACTGACATACTACGCCACTACCTCAAGGGTAACCAGTGATACCCAACATCATGGGCTTCCAAGACTTAGTCTAGTATGTTTGAAGGGCAAACTGTCCCTACTACTGTAATATCCTTGCCAAAACGCTGAGTGTTCTCCCCTAAAAGAACCTTGTCAAAAAGCCTGGTATACTCTAGATAATCCTGCCCATTGTCTCAACACGTTTCCACCTTAGGCTGCAGGTTCATCAGGGGGCCTTTAAATAGTAGTGACGTGTACCCCAAGGAGAACATAACCCAGTGATGTGCCTGTGACTTTGGGGACAGTCGATGGTTGCAGCGGCACAAGCGACCTCGCGTCCGTCCTGGAAGTTTACAAGCAGGGACCGGAGCACGGTGGAGTGAAGGAGCCGGACAGGAGCGGCGCAGGGAGCAGGTAAGTATGCTTCCCTCCAAAGTTCTGATGGGAAGGAGAGCCAAATGTGTTATTTGCCCGTTAAAGGCAATGTTCCCTGGGAGAAAGGTAAGCAGATATTTGTTAGTTTAAAACTCATGACCCCAGCTCTGTGCAGCAAGAGTGGTAACCACTGAGCCACGGTGTTTAAGAGGACTGGAAATACATAGAAATTAGCTGTCCGCCAGAAGAAGGCAAACTGTCTTCCTAGTCCCATCTGCACTTTGAAGACCCTTAGGAGGGGCCAGGAAGCTAGAACACACCTAGGCATGTAGCAATGACGACATAAGGATAAGATTTGTCTTGCTATTGCCACCTCTCTTTGTATCATATGGGCATCACCCAGGTACCATGTAGGGAACTGGCCGATAGGAAGCCTGCTCATTAGTTCACAGCATTGGAGATTACTACTTACTTTACTCTGTATGTTATCGTATATCTTTTATGTATTTTCTCATAGTTTAGTAAACTTTTTATTCACCTGAGCCATGACAAGCCTATTTATTCCCAGATCTCAGAATTCACGGTAAAATAGGGCATCATATGCACAGACTTTGTATGTTCTCCTTGCGTTTGTGTGGGCTTCTTCCCACACAAATCCCAATACCTGCTCATAGCCTGTAACTGAGACAGGAAAAAAAGTGAGAGAAGACAACCTCTGTAAAGCGCTGCAGAATATGCTCTATAAATAAAGAACACAGGACCAGTAGTCCACAGAAGGCAGGACCTGCAGCCTGCATACATTCCAATGACCCCCATGTTTGTAGACACTGACACTGCCATAGTAAGTATGCCCCCAACCCAAGCTTTCTGCATTTCCATGGAGTTGTCAACAAGTAAAAATGTGTTATCAACTGAGTCTATCGTCTCCGATATGCGCCAAGCCAATGCCACACAACATTATTCACAGCTTTTGCCACGTCCAAGGGACTGCATTCATCAACTGGACCCAACATGGTAGGCCATTCACAATGAAAAAAAAAGTGCCACAAGTTCATCAAGGACTAGGCCAGTGAACCATCTGCACCTTCTCAGATAGGTGGCCAAGACCTTAGATCTGCCAAAGCCCAAAGAACATGCTCCATTGCTCTACTAATCCAAATATATCCTGATCCTTCTAATCATTATATAAGATCCTTAGGAACAGATTCATCGAAGGTGCTATAATTTGCACTCACTTCTGACACTTTTCAAAAGTGGACTGGGCTTAGTGGGTGAGTGGTATGGCCTCCAACTGCCTAACAGACTCAGTACAATTTACGCCACTACAAATCTACACCAGCTCAAAGCAGGCAAAGATTTGTTTTTCTGGTCCACAGACTGCCAGAAAATGTGAGAAATTCTATAAAAAGCCTGTGCCTCTTAATAAATCTGACACATCTTACTCCGACCAAGGAAACGCCCATCTAAAGGTGCCCATACACCTTCGATAGCTACTGGCCAAAAGCTATATCTCCGGACTCCCACGTACACGTGTTTTTAATGAGGAGAGAGATGCTGCCAGACACTTATGGGGGCGACATATCTATCTCCCCAGTAACAAAAGGATCGGGTGTTGAAATCCCAAGTGCCATCAGTGACTGTCGGGAGCTCACTATACACATTAGACTTAGGCTATTGTTCAGTTTTTTCACATTCCTTCAGTCAGAGCTTTTTTATTTTTAATCCGACATAAAGATCTGAGCACTTGTTTTATGCAAGATGCGTGTTTTTGGGCTACATATGTGGAATCATTTCAGGCTATGTTCACACCATGTCCAGTGAATGTAACAGGAGATTCCAAGGAATCGGAGCCGAGCTGAAGTACTCCAGCACAGCCACTACACAGTGGATGGAGCCTTCTTCAGCAAGGAAAGAGCAAGACAGGCGAGTCCTTCTCTCTCGTTCTAGCGAACAGTGGGAATCTCAGACCACCACCGATCAAAACTATGACATATCACAAGTTTTACCAAAATGATGTGACCCTTTAGCCCTGATTTTCACCTTTGACTTTAATATTTCAAGGCTTACCTTCAGGGTCATCCAACTGCGGAGTCAGTGCCAGAAATTTGTTGGTATTGACATTTTCCTCATGGCTGCGTGCTGAGGACTGCTGTGACACGTGCTGGAGAAGAAGAAAGGTTACATCAGAAGAGCGGAAACATTTCCATAGACTACATAGAATACATGTGCCGGGCTGACACATGGCTCCCAGAATAAGATAAAGCTGGGTCAGCCCAGTAGACATTCAATGAAGCGGCAGGACACACACACGACCACCTCTCCTATCAAACTCCTAGGGGCTTGGAAGCTTCAATGTAATTATAGGTAGAGGTTCTAGCAGTGATCCTACATTTACCACCTAGAAGATAAATGTTGTTCATGGGAGAACCCGTTTAAATGGTGGGTTTGACTCTTAGGAAGCCCACCACACACCATTAGGGTCAGACTGCTAAGCGTTCTCATTATCCTTTCCCCAGGAGAATGGTAGAGATGGGCCTAGCTATTTTCCAGACCCCGTTGTTTGGTGAGCACAGTTATACCCTCCAGTTTCCAGGGGGAACATATCACTACCTGGAGCTCTTCCCACAGTTGGTTTCGGATCTCCAGACCTTGAGCTTTAACCTCCTTCTCTTTTGCCATCTTTTTCAGTAAAATTTCATCCAGGGCTTTCATCTTCCTAATGGCTTTTTCTACTTTGGGCTCCATCTTGTCTTCTGTACTTGGCGACTCTTCAGTGGAGCCTTCTGGGGCACAGAGATACAAAACAAAGGTGGCATAAGCCATGTTTTGGCTTAGTGTGGTCTCAAAAGATGTAAGACACCAAAATAACTGGTGTAGATGCACCACACTTATTAACCATTTTAGACACTTTTTCCACCTCGTCTGACAAGGAGGAATGGCTTAAACTAAGCCAACAAATAGGTGGTGTAAAGTCAGACTATACAGTTTAAAGATGCGCCATCGGCCACTGTAATCTGGTGCCTCTTTAAATGGTCTACATGTCAGAGAGGATTAGTAAATCTACCCCATTGTGTTGTGCCTAGTCTAGACATTGCATGACTTAAGGAGTCAAAACCAGAAAGAGAATTCCTGTGTCATGCTCTGATCCCTCAGAAAACATGCATGACTGCAACCGATGCTCCAGTCCTGAGATCTAGTGCTCATTATGCCCTCTAGAGGTGGTGGCATTTAACAACATGTGCCACCAGTGTTTCTTCCAAAAATCTGGTAAAAGTCACTTGTGGACCGATACCTCGGTTGCTACGCAGCAGTCCAATCACGTGCTCGATCCATTGTTTCCTATAATGGAACAGGCCACGACGGATAGAGCATGTTGAAATTTGCTGTTGGGGGACAGTAGGTTGTCCTCCATGCAATTCGGGTTAAGCAGACCTATCTACAGAAATAGACACAGTTGAAAAAGCCAAGGGTCTACGTTTTCTGGCGGGGAAGTGAGAAGTTATCTCAAATATATGACCCGCTTGAAGGATTCCATGATGAAGGCCATATATATCTCCCGATGTCTCCATATCTAATGAGTTCAAGCCCAGTCTGCTAAGTGGACAAATAATTCCTATTCCTTTGAATCCAGTTTAATGCAGACATTTTGATGTGGTCTCTAGAAGGCAATCTGGAGAAACATATCACGCTAATCCCATGTGCCACACATATGTTCTCCATGGGTCAGACTGACGGCATAGCATTAGACGAGTATCAAAGCCTTACTTCTGAGAACTGGCGGCCAAACATCTCACTAGGGTATGTTCCTTCTATCATCTGATCACAACATTTAAGATTTCAAAGCCAAATGGGCATATTTTACTTGTTGAGTTATTATCATGGAGGTTAAGAGGACAATTCTGATAGAAATGTGATCAAGTGTGATGGTGTCTAGAAGATCAAAGATGTCATCACTCTGCGGATGACTATGCCCCATTGCACACAAGGAGATGATGCTAAGCGGCTTCCTAGCCCGCATTCTCCTAGCTACCTTCCAGACAATCATCTCTGGGTTTGACAGCTGTGTCAATGTCTTCAGCAGCTGAAATGTCTGGGAGGTCATCTTTACAGTCTTCTCTTCCAAAACAGGGAACTAATGTGGCAGACATAGCACAGAATTTCATTTATATATAAAAGACCCTTAAAGGGGTTGTTCACCTTCTTCCTGAGGCACAAGGTGACGGGCCGATTGCCTGAGGATTGAAGCAGGAAGCTGATGGGGAACTATAGCAGATGAGATGGTTGCCCACTGAGGACAAGTCCGGACAAATGAGTGTCCTCTCCATGTTGCTTAGTATACAGATCACCACTAATAGTGATGAGACAACCCCTTTAAAGGGATAATTGACTTAAAGTTAGGCTGCTACGTTCACATGGCTATGGCGCTGCCGAGCCTGTGCTTTGCATTGCAAACCACAGATCTGCAAAGCGCCAACTGTGTTAACACAACATCATGGTGCGGATGTGGCCACAAGATGTGGCCAAAGACAGGACATGTCCTATCTTTTAAGGGGCAGAGGCATAGATCCAAAAGCCAAGTGGCACCACAGCCATGTGAATGTAGTTGACATCAGAAGGCAAGGTAGTGGCAGTGTACCCCCCAAGCTGAGGTGACATGCTGTACAGCAACATTACAGCAGTGTCACTCACACAGTGACTAGAACCCAGTAGAACCCAGCCCCAGCCAACGCTTTCATTGTTTACGTCTGGCAGGGTATGTATGATTCCATCTCTCCTGGGAGGCCTCGTGGGCCCCGGTCACAATTGCGACCACTGCGACCCCTATAGCTACGCCACTGGAAATGATACATCTCCCCATAGGCCTTTAGCCTGAAAGAGTAAAACAGAGCTGAGGCCGGTGATTGGCTGCAGCAGTCATGTGAGTGGTGAGGTATGTGAAGAATATAACAAAAGTATTGACACAATGTCTACCTGGATCTTCTGGCAGGCTGGTCATCCTGTCTGGAGTTCTTCCTTGATATACTTCTGCTCCCATCCCTGTACAACTCTGTGCGGTCTCCTCATCACCAGGACCTTCTGAACACACTGTAGGAGAAGTCTCTTGCTCATCGTCTGAAGTCATTGTCAGATCCGTCTGTATCAGAAGACGTATTAACATCAATACAGTGAAAATACACAACGGTCAAATGTCTTCTGAAGGCACATCAATGAAAACTGTCAGACAGCTCCAGATGTCCACACTCAGGACCACTTTGATACTAAATGTCTTTTCCATAAAAATCTCAAATTTAAGAAATGCTGGTGCAGAAGACTGGTATGCTGGACGTACATGCTCGGCCTAAAGAGCGTGCACCCTTCTTCTCAGATTGACCTTCACCAACCATCAAGGACCTCCATGGAGGGATAAATATTACATTTTTGGGTTCCACTGGAGCTTCCACGGTTACACAACCGGCCATCAATATATACTGTAGGAATGTGTCACCTTTCTGCCAGTTAAAACCAGATACCAGATACTTCCTAAACATGATCATGGGGGGCGGCCATCTTGACCGTTGTGTTTTTAACAACATTTAGAGATTTGCTTTACAAGCTATGCAGAGGTCATTGTGCAGGGAGGGGAAGTGTATAAGCAAGATGCCAGTACAAAAAAAAACTGATAGTGACACATATCCGTTTTTCCTAAACTTTTTTTTTCCAATTATAGATTTTTTTATTCTACTTCCTAAACATGATTATCTCACCTAAAGTGATGTTTAGAGCATTCTGAGCTTTGCTTCATACACTCTGTGACATGTGCAGAGGTCATTGTGCAGGGAGGGGGAGTGCATAATCTGCCAGTTAAAACCAAATAGTGAAACATATCTTTTTTACCTTCTAAATATGATCATGGGGGCAGCCACCTTGACTGATGTGACGTTAACAACATTTAGAGATTTGTTTTACATGCTTTGTGACAAGTGCAGAGGTCCTTGTGCAGGGAGGGGCAGTATATAAGCTGCAAGTTAAAACCAGATGGTGACAAATATATATATATATATATATATATATATATATTTATTTATTTTTTTAATCTATTTTTACTTTCAGATTTTTTATTCTACATGATCAGAACTGAAGGGGCACGTATTTGCCTATGGTCTGGGTGGAAAAATTGCAGGATTTTAGTATTTTCTGAAAATATAGATAGTGACATGGAAAATTAAACATAGCCACCAAATATTCAAAAAAAATTGGCTTAACATAAAAACTTGATTTAAACAAATGGTCATGATGACTTAAAGGAGGTGTGTCACGAAGGATAAATGGACACCATAGACAGTGGTCCCTAGAATGCCCCCTCCATATGACAACAGAGTTAAGGTAAGTCCACTTGTACCAGTCAAGCAGATTCCGCTTTGGATTTTTCCACACGTTGGATAGTGGTGTGAACATAACCCAAGAGTCTTTTGAAGGCTCAGCATGCAATCGCTACGTGTCATCTGTCGCTACCTGAATTTTTGACCGGAGCAATGACTCATGCCCCTGTATGATAACGGACTTATATCATACTCATATGTTATCAACCAATGTATTATGGAGCCAATGTGTCTAATGGAGGCACCAAAAGGTGTTGGTGCCTACAGTCCCATAACGTGTCCTAGGGACTCTACAGGCTCCGTGCACATGGTTGGACGCATGGATGAGATCTTAGCCATCGCGTTTCACCTGTGATATTCCCGGCTCCGGAGTCAGCACTTCCAGAGAACACACAGACGAGGTCACTTTCTGTTTATCCACTTGGAATGAACTTAAGCGACTTCCAGGACGGGAACGAGACACGGTGGCCGGTCTGGAAATGTCATCCAAGCTGCCCTTCATAATATCCATCTTCAGAGAGCTGAGAACCAATAGTTCTGGACAAAATCAAACACACAACAGATGAAGACCAAGCCCTAAATGTCTGATACATACATACACCGCCACCTCCTGATACATACACACACCGCCACCTCCTGATACATACATACACCGCCACCTCCTGATACATACACACACCGCCACCTCCTGATACATACACACACCGCTACCTCCAGATACATACATACACCGCCACCTCCTGATACATACACACACCGCCACCTCCTGATACATACACACACCGCCACCTCCTGATACATACACACACCGCCACCTCCTGATACACACACCGCTACCTCCTGATACATACACACACCGCCACCTCCTGATACACACACTGCTACCTCCAGATACATACATACACCGCCACCTCCTGATACATACACACACCGCTACCTCCTGATACATACACACACCGCCACCTCCTGATACATACACACACCGCAACCTCCTGATACATACACACACCGCCACCTCCTGATACATACACACACCGCCACCTCCTGATACATACACACACCGCAACCTCCTGATACATACACACACCGCCACCTCCTGATACATACACACACCGCCACCTCCTGATACATACACACACCGCCACCTCCTGATACATACACACACCGCAACCTCCTGATACATACACACACCGCTACCTCCTGATACATACACACACCGCTACCTCCTGATACATACACACACCGCTACCTCCTGATACATACACACACCGCCACCTCCTGATACATACACACACCGCCACCTCCTGATACATACACACACCGCTACCTCCTGATACATACACACACCGCCACCTCCTGATACATACACACACCGCCACCTCCTGATACATACACACACCGCAACCTCCTGATACATACACACACCGCCACCTCCTGATACATACACACACCGCTACCTCCTGATACATACACACACCGCTACCTCCTGATACATACACACACCGCTACCTCCTGATACATACACACACCGCCACCTCCTGATACATACACACACCGCCACCTCCTGATACATACACACACCGCTACCTCCTGATACATACACACACCGCTACCTCCTGATACATACACACACCGCTACCTCCTGATACATACACACACCGCCACCTTCCGTTTACATACACACACCGCCACCTCCTGATACATACACACACCGCTACCTCCTGATACATACACACACCGCCACCTCCTGATACATACACACACCGCAACCTCCTGATACATACATACACCGCCACCTCCTGATACATACACACACCGCCACCTCCTGATACACCTCCTGATACATACACACACCGCTACCTCCTGATACATACACACACCGCCACCTCCTGATACATACACACACCGCTACCTCCTGATACATACACACACCGCTACCTCCTGATACATACACACACCCACCTCCTGATACATACACTACACCGCTACCTCCTGATACCATACACACAACGCTACCTCCTGCATACATACACACACCGCTACCTCCTGATACATACAACACACGCTACCTCCTGATGACATACACACACCGCCACCTCATGATTACATACACACACCGCCAACCTCCTGATACATACATACACCGCCACCTCCTGAACATACACACACGCCACCCTCCTGATACACACATCCTGATACATACACACACCGCTACCTCCTGATACATACACACACCGCTACCTCCTGATACATACACACACCGCTACCTCCTGATACATACAACACACCGCCACCTCCTGATACATACACACACCGCCACCTCCTGATACATACATACACCGCCACCTCCGGATACATACAAACACCGCACCTCCTGATACATACACACACCGCCACCTCCTGATAACTACACACACCGCCACCTCCTGATACATACACACACCGCCACCTCCTGATACACCTCCTGATACATACACACACCGCTACCTCCTGATACATACACACACCGCCACCTCCTGATACATACACACACCGCTACCTCCTGATACATACACACACCGCCACCTCCTGATACATACACACACCGCCACCTCCTGATACATACATACACCGCCACCTCCTGATACATACACACACCGCTACCTCCTGATACATACACACACCGCCACCTCCTGATACATACACACACCGCTACCTCCTGATACATACACACACCGCTACCTCCTGATACATACATACACCGCTACCTCCTGATACATACACACACCGCTACCTCCTGATACATACACACACCGCCACCTCCTGATACATACACACACCGCTACCTCCTGATACATACACACACCGCTACCTCCTGATACATACACACACCGCTACCTCCTGATACATACACACACCGCTACCTCCTGATACATACACACACCGCCACCTCCTGATACATACACACACCGCCACCTCCTGATACATACATACACCGCTACCTCCTGATACATACACACACCGCCACCTCCTGATACATACATACACCGAGAGCAGGGCTTAAAGGGGTGACAGGGCGGAGCTTAGAGGGGTGACAGGGCGGAGCTTAGAGGGGTGACAGGGCGGAGCTTAGAGGGGTGACAGGGCGGAGCTTAGAGGGGTGACAGGGCAGAGCTTAGGGGGGGTGACAGGGCAGAGCTTAGAGGGGTGACAGGGCAGAGCTTAGAGGGGTGACAGGGCAGAGCTTAGAGGGGTGACAGGGCAGAGCTTAGAGGGGTGACAGGGCAGAGCTTAGAGGGGTGACAGGGCGGAGCTTAGAGGGGTGACAGGGTGGAGCTTAGAGGGGTGACAGGGCAGAGCTTAGTGGGGTGACAGGGCGGAGCTTAGAGGGGTGACAGGGCAGAGCTTAGAGAGGTGACAGGGCGGAGCTTAGAGGGGTGACAGGGCAGAGCTTAGAGAGGTGACAGGGCGGAGCTTAGAGGGGTGACAGGGCAGAGCTTAGAGAGGTGACAGGGCGGAGCTTAGGGGAGGTGACAGGGCAGAGCTTAGGGGGGGTGACAGGGCAGAGCTTAGAGGGGTGACAGGGCGGAGCTTAGGGGGTGACAGGCAGAGCTTAGGGGGGGGGTGACAGGGCAGAGCTTAGGGGGGGTGACAGGGCAGAGCTTAGGGGGGGTGACAGGGCAGAGCTTAGGGGGGGTGACAGGGCAGAGCTTAGGGGGGTGACAGGGCAGAGCTTAGGGGGGTGACAGGGCAGAGCTTGGGGGGCGACAGGGCAGAGCTTAGGGGGCGACAGGGCAGAGCTTAGGGGGGTGACAGGGCGGAGCTTAGAGGGGTGACAGGGCAGAGCTTAGAGAGGTGACAGGGCGGAGCTTAGAGGGGTGACAGGGCAGAGCTTAGAGAGGTGACAGGGCGGAGCTTAGAGGGGTGACAGGGCAGAGCTTAGAGAGGTGACAGGGCGGAGCTTAGAGGGGTGACAGGGCAGAGCTTAGAGAGGTGACAGGGCGGAGCTTAGGGGAGGTGACAGGGCAGAGCTTAGGGGGGGTGACAGGGCAGAGCTTAGAGGGGTGACAGGGCGGAGCTTAGGGGGTGACAGGCAGAGCTTAGGGGGGGGTGACAGGGCAGAGCTTAGGGGGGGTGACAGGGCAGAGCTTAGGGGGGGTGACAGGGCAGAGCTTAGGGGGGGGTGACAGGGCAGAGCTTAGGGGGGGTGACAGGGCAGAGCTTAGGGGGGTGACAGGGCAGAGCTTAGGGGGGTGACAGGGCAGAGCTTGGGGGGCGACAGGGCAGAGCTTAGGGGGGTGACAGGGCAGAGCTTGGGGGGCGACAGGGCAGAGCTTAGAGGGGTGACAGGGCGGAGCTTAAAGGGGTGACAGAGCAGGGCTTAAAGGGGTGACAGGGCGGAGCTTAGAGGGGTGACAGGGCAGAGCTTAGGGGGGTGACAGGGCAGAGCTTAGGGGGGTGACAGGGCAGAGCTTAGGGGGGTGACAGGGCAGAGCTTAGAGGGGTGACAGGGCAGAGCTTAGGGGGGTGACAGGGCAGAGCTTAGGGGGGTGACAGGGCAGAGCTTAGGGGGGTGACAGGGCAGAGCTTAGAGGGGTGACAGGGCGGAGCTAAGAGGGGTGACAGGGCGGAGCTTAGAGGGGTGACAGGGCGGAGCTTAGAGGGGTGACAGGGCGGAGCTTAGGGGGTTGACAGGGCGGAGCTTAGAGGGGTGACAGGGCGGAGCTTAGAGGGGTGACAGGGCAGAGCTTAGAGGGGTGACAGGGCGGAGCTTAGAGGGGTGACAGGGCAGAGCTTAGAGGGGTGACAGGGCGGAGCTTAGAGGGGTGACAGGGCGGAGCTTAGAGGGGTGACAGGGCGGAGCTTATAGGGGTGACAGGGCGGAGCTTAGAGGGGTGACAGGGCGGGGTGACAGGGCGGAGCTTGAGGGGTGACAGGGCGGAGCTTAGAGGGGAGACAGGGCGGAGCTGAGAGGGGAGACAGGGCGGAGCTGAGAGGGGTGACAGGGTGGAGCTGAGAGGGGTGACAGGGCGGAGCTGAGAGGGGTGACAGGGCGGAGCTTAGAGGGGAGACAGGGCGGAGCTGAGAGGGGTGACAGGGCGGAGCTTAGAGGGGTGACAGGGCGGAGCTTAGAGGGTGACAGGGCGGAGCTTAGAGGGGTGACAGGGCGGAGCTTAGAGGGGTGATAGGGCGTGGCTTAGAGGGGTGACAGGGCAGAGCTTAGAGGGGTGATAGGGAGGGGCTTAGAGGGGTGACAGGGCGGAGCTTAGAGGGGTGACAGGGCAGAGCTTAGAGGGGTGACAGGGTGGAGCTTAGCGGGGTGATAGGGAGGGGCTTAGAGGGGTGACAGGGCAGAGCTTAGAGGGGTGACAGGGCGGAGCTTAGAGGGGTGACAGGGCAGAGCTTAGGGGGGGTGACAGGGCGGAGCTTAGAGGGGTGACAGGGCAGAGCTTAGAGAGGTGACAGGGCGGAGCTTAGAGGGGTGACAGGGCAGAGCTTAGAGAGGTGACAGGGCGGAGCTTAGAGGGGTGACAGGGCAAGCTTAGAGAGGTGACAGGGGGAGCTTAGGGAGGTGACAGGGCAGAGCTTAGGGGGTGACAGGGCAGAGCTTAGAGGGGACAGGCAGCTTAGGGGGGTGACAGGCAGAGCTTAGGGGGGGTGACAGGGCAGAGCTTAGGGGGGGTGACAGGGCAGAGCTTAGGGGGGGTGACAGGGCAGAGCTTAGGGGGGTGACAGGGCAGAGCTTAGGGGGGTGACAGGGCAGAGCTTAGGGGGGTGACAGGGCAGAGCTTGGGGGGCGACAGGGCAGAGCTTAGGGGGGCGACAGGGCAGAGCTTAGGGGGTGACAGGGCGGAGCTTAAGGGGTGACAGGCAGAGCTTAGAGGGTGACAGGGCGGAGCTTAGAGGGGTGACAGGGCAGAGCTTAGGGGTGACAGGGCAGAGCTTAGGGGGGTGACAGGGCAGAGCTTAGGGGTGACAGGGCGGAGCTTAGGGGGTGACAGGGCAGAGCTTAGAGAGGTGACAGGGCGGAGCTTAGGGGAGGGGACAGGGCAGAGCTTAGGGGGGGTGACAGGGCAGAGCTTAGAGGGGTGACAGGGCGGAGCTTAGGGGGTGACAGGCAGAGCTTAGGGGGGGGTGACAGGGCAGAGCTTAGGGGGGGTGACAGGGCAGAGCTTAGGGGGGGTGACAGGGCAGAGCTTAGGGGGGGGTGACAGGGCAGAGCTTAGGGGGGGTGACAGGGCAGAGCTTAGGGGGGTGACAGGGCAGAGCTTAGGGGGGTGACAGGGCAGAGCTTGGGGGGCGGACAGGGCAGAGCTTAGGGGGGTGACAGGGCAGAGCTTGGGGGGCGACAGGGCAGAGCTTAGAGGGGTGACAGGGCGGAGCTTAAAGGGGTGACAGAGCAGGGCTTAAAGGGGTGACAGGGCGGAGCTTAGAGGGGTGACAGGGCAGAGCTTAGGGGGGTGACAGGGCAGAGCTTAGGGGGGTGACAGGGCAGAGCTTAGGGGGGTGACAGGGCAGAGCTTAGAGGGGTGACAGGGCAGAGCTTAGGGGGGTGACAGGGCAGAGCTTAGGGGGGTGACAGGGCAGAGCTTAGGGGGGTGACAGGGCAGAGCTTAGAGGGGTGACAGGGCGGAGCTAAGAGGGGTGACAGGGCGGAGCTTAGAGGGGTGACAGGGCGGAGCTTAGAGGGGTGACAGGGCGGAGCTTAGGGGGTTGACAGGGCGGAGCTTAGAGGGGTGACAGGGCGGAGCTTAGAGGGGTGACAGGGCAGAGCTTAGAGGGGTGACAGGGCGGAGCTTAGAGGGGTGACAGGGCAGAGCTTAGAGGGGTGACAGGGCGGAGCTTAGAGGGGTGACAGGGCGGAGCTTAGAGGGGTGACAGGGCGGAGCTTATAGGGGTGACAGGGCGGAGCTTAGAGGGGTGACAGGGCGGGGTGACAGGGCGGAGCTTGAGGGGTGACAGGGCGGAGCTTAGAGGGGAGACAGGGCGGAGCTGAGAGGGGAGACAGGGCGGAGCTGAGAGGGGTGACAGGGTGGAGCTGAGAGGGGTGACAGGGCGGAGCTGAGAGGGGTGACAGGGCGGAGCTTAGAGGGGAGACAGGGCGGAGCTGAGAGGGTGACAGGGCGGAGCTTAGAGGGGTGACAGGGCGGAGCTTAGAGGGTGACAGGGCGGAGCTTAGAGGGGTGACAGGGCGGAGCTTAGAGGGGTGATAGGGCGTGGCTTAGAGGGGTGACAGGGCAGAGCTTAGAGGGGTGATAGGGAGGGGCTTAGAGGGGTGACAGGGCGGAGCTTAGAGGGGTGACAGGGCAGAGCTTAGAGGGGTGACAGGGTGGAGCTTAGCGGGGTGAAAGGGAGGGGCTTAGAGGGGTGACAGGGCAGAGCTTAGAGGGGTGACAGGGCGGAGCTTAGAGGGGTGACAGGGCGTAGCTTAGAGGGGTGATAGGGCGTAGCTTAGAGGGGTGACAGGGCGGAGCTTAGAGGGTGACAGGGCGGAGCTTAGAGGGGTGATAGGGCGTAGCTTAGAGGGGTGACAGGGCAAAGCTTAGAGGGGTGACAGGGCGGAGCTTAGGGGGGTGACAGGGCGGAGCTTAGAGGGGTGACAGGGCGGAGCTTAGGGGGTGACAGGGCGGAGCTTAGGGGTATATGACTGCACATAACTATGTAACTTGCCATCAGCACATAGGAAAGCTGGGTAAGGAGGTAAGTTCACAGTAGATCACACACAGTGACGCTGCTACTTCAGATGTGGGTCCCTCGGCCGCCGACCCCTCACCTCAGCAGCTCTACGGCGCGACAGCTTCCCTTCAGCGACCAGTGCGCTCCATCATGGAACTCGTTTGCTGCCTCCGCTGTTGCTAGGTTACCGTGCGCCGCTATGGAGATCATGTGATCAGAGACAGTGGCCGGCGAGGCTCAAGATTCCGAAGCGCGTTTCCATCTAACAGGGCTCGTAAATGGCGTTTCCCGTGTGTAATATGCACCGCTCTGGGGCTGGACGTGATCTCATGGGATGGGATAGGCTTACAGAATGTATTCTATTACTCTAAGCCCCTGTTCTGGGGGTATCCTTATATCTGGCATGGCTGCCCACCAAATAATTAAGGGTTCATCTAAAATATGTTTAATATAAAATAATAAATAATGAAAAACCATTGACAAACTAATAAATGCCTCCCAATATGCTCCGCCCCCTCTCATAGAGGTGATGTCTTCTAAATATTATAATATTAGGGTCTATGTCACTTAAAGGGGTTGTCCAGGATTTAAAAAAAATTACTTTATAGAGAAATACAGAGACGTCTCGTGCACTGAAGGCAATGAATGTCATAACTGTTCCACAGGAGGGCTGGATCCGCTGGGTCGCTGGGCCTACAGGTGTTATCGACCTCACCCTTTAAGGGCTCATGCACACGAACGTATGCATTTTGCGAAAACACGGATGACGTCCATGTGCATTCCGTATTTTGCGGAACGGAACAGCTGGCCCCTAATAGAACAGTCCGTAATGCGGACAATAATAGAACATGTTCTATTTTTTTGCAGAAAGGAAATAAGGAATGTACACTGAGTACCTTCCGGTTTTTTTGCAGACCCATTGAAAAGAATGGTTCCGCATATGGTATGCAAAAAAAAAAAAACACAGAACTGACACAGAAAGAAAATACATTTGTGTGCATGAGCCCTAAGGCCTAGTTCACACTTCAGTTATTGTGCGCCAGAGCCAGTAGTGAAGCCTCCACAGAGATGAGGGATAATGGGCAGACCTGCCCCTGTTCTGTTTTTGACCCGCACCTGGTTTTGGCTAATAATAAGAAGTGTGACCTTGGCCTAACCCCTATACAGGGATCTGGTCTCCGCTGCAGGGGAACCACCACCAGGCTGCTACCTCCTGGAGTAGTCTCTGTTCAGTGACCGCTGAGACACCGAGGGGACAGACAACGACGAAGTCAGTGGACAGGCCAAGGTCAGGGCAGGCAGTAGGTGGTCAGAATGTTAAACAGGACTTAAAAGCAATATTCTGGTCGGAGGAAGGATGACTATTAGGCCTCTTTCACACGGGCGAGATTTCTGCGCGGGTTCAACGCGTGAAGTGAACGCATTGCACCCGCACTGAATCCGGACCCATTCATTTCTATGGGGCTGTGCACATGAGCGGTGTTTTTCACGCGTCACTTGTGCGTTGCGTGAAAATCGCAGCATGTTCTATATCGTGCGTTTATCACGCAACGCAGGCCCCATAGAAGTGAATGGGGCTGCGTGAAAATCGCAAGCAAGTGCGGATGCGGTGCGATTTTCACGCACGGTTGCTAGGAGACGATCGGTCTGGGGACCCGATCTTTATTATATACCCTTATAGCATGGTTATAAATGGAAAATAATCGCATTCTTAATACAGAATGCATAGTACAATAGGGATTGAGGGGTTAAAAAATAAAAAAACAATTAATAAACTCACCTTAATCCACTTGAACGCTCAGCCCCACTTCTCTTTTTTGATGAAAAGGACCTGTGGTGACGTCAACGAGCTCATCACATGGTCCATCACCATGTGATGAGCGCAGTGATGTCATCAAAGGTCCTTTAGCCAGGTCCTGAAGAAAGTAGAAAGAAGAGGAGATCCGCTAGGCGACCAAGTGGATGAGGCGAGTTAAATTTGTTTATAATTTTTAACCCCTCAATGGACATTTTCCTATGCATTCTGTCTTACAAGTGCTATTATTTTCCCTTATAACCATGTTTCTATGGGAATACCAGAGGCAGCCGAGCGCTGTACTTGCCAATAGAAATGAATGCAGCGGCTAAGCGCGTGAGCAAGCAGCTGCTCTATTCTTTTCAGAGGGGTACAGGGACCCCGTTCTTGTGATCAGTGGGGGTCCCAGAGGTAGACCCACCACCAATCTGATAGTTAGCCCCCATCCTGTGGATAAGGGATAACTTTAACCAACCAAAATACCCTTTTAGTTTAGGCATACAGTGCACTAAAAACGTATTTAAACACACATGAAAAAAAAAAAATGAAGACAGAAGAATAAAAAAAATAACTTTATAAGTTTATAGACTTCTGTTGATTCACAACTGCCAATCAGAGGAGACAGCAGCAGTCTGAACCAATGAAGAGGCAGGGGGCGTGTCTCAGCCTACCCCTGAACCAATGAAGAGGCAGGGGGCGTGTCTCAGCCTACCCCTGAACCAATGAAGAGGCAGGGGGCGTGTCTCAGCCTACCCCTGAGCCCTTGCAGGCGCAGGGGGCGTGTCTCAGCCTACCCCTGAGCCCTTGCAGGCGCAGGGGGCGTGTCTCAGCCTACCCCTGAGCCCTTGCAGGCGCAGGGGGCGTGTCTCAGCCTACCCCTGAGCCCTTGCAGGCGCAGGGGGCGTGTCTCAGCCTACCCCTGAGCCCTTGCAGGCGCAGGGGGCGTGTCTCAGCCTACCCCTGAGCCCTTGCAGGCGCAGGGGGCGTGTCTCAGCCTACCCCTGAGCCCTTGCAGGCGCAGGGGGCGTGTCTCAGCCTACCCCTGAGCCCTTGCAGGCGCAGGGGGCGTGTCTCAGCCTACCCCTGAGCCCTTGCAGGCGCAGGGGGCGTGTCTCAGCCTACCCCTGAGCCCTTGCAGGCGCAGGGGGCGTGTCTCAGCCTACCCCTGACCCCTTGCAGGCACCGGGGGCGTGTCTCTGACTACCCCTGACCCCTTGCAGGCACTGGGGGCGTGTCTCTGACTACCCCTGACCCCTTGCAGGCTCTAAAGCTACACTGTAGTCACAGATCACGGCTCAGGCTTAATGGAGCAATATCAGAGAAAATAAATGACCGGGGACGATCCTCGGTAGGTACAGACTGGCATATAAGTTTTGAGCTCCTTACTGAACAGCCCCTTCAAGGCGGTGACCTGACCGGTGGCCATCAGATATATCCCCCTTACGTTCCCTTTAACCAATCTCACCCGTGTGCACTAAAAAGACCATGGAGACGACAGAAGTAAATATCAGACTTTATTTTTTGTGTCACCAATGTAAGTGAATGAACTGACAGTCGTTCGGCATGGTAATAAAAATAAACTGGGTTTTCCATTGGGATATTGTGCGATGGTTCCTTCACGGACCCAACACCAGCAGTTACTCGGGTAATGAGAGAAGTAGTCACAAGTGTCGCGGCGACTCGCTTCTGTTCACACAAGGCATTTCCTGGATACAAACAGCTGATACTGGGTTTCTTGCTCAATGTCTCCCCCTGCTGGCCGTCTTCTATATTTTACTATTCTATGCAGTGTGCCATCAGATCATTGTGATCTCTAAAGGCCACACATCCAAGGCTACTTTCACACTAGCGTTTTAGTTTTTCGGTATTGAGATCCGTCATAGGGGCTCAATACCGGAAAAAAACGCTTCCGTTTTCTCCCCATTTATTGTCAATGGGAACAAAACTGAACTGAGCGCTCCAAAATGCATTCCGTTCCCATACAGGAGAGCAAACCGCAACATGTTGTAGTTTTCTTTCCGTCCTGGGATGCGGAGCAAGACGGATCCGGCGTGACCCCCAATGCAAGTCAATGGGGACGGATCCTTTTTCTCGGACACAATAGAAAATGGAGACGTCCCCCATTGACTTTCCATGGAGTTCATGACGGATCCGTCTTTCCTATATTTCAGATAATACAACCGGATCCGTTTATATCGGATGCAGACGGTTGTATTATCAGTAACGGAAGCGTTTTTTGCTGATCCCTGGTGGAGCCAGTAAGATCGCTGGTGTAAAAGTAGCCCAAGGTATCATAGGCCGTCCACAGGTGTCCTGGAGAAGAACTGTCCACATGGCATAATGAAGGGATTGTCCCATCACAGGAACTTATCTCCTCAGGTGCTAAGCTCAGCAGTCGGACCCCCGCCGACACATACGCTCCATCCAACTCTATGGGACTTCCGGAGGCAGCAGAGTACAAGAGCTCAGCTACGTCTGGAAGCCCCACAGCGTGCATGCATGTCAGAGGAGCACAGATGACCAATCTCAGGATCATTGGGGACCGCTGCCAATCACTTATCTCCTATCCAATGCTTTAAAGGGGTTGCTCACCCTTGGGGACCTTTTCGGCAGAGCCCTCAGGATGTCCGGACCCGCAGTAGGAATCATACTTACATCTCTCCCCCTTAGGAGCCATATGTCTCGGGTCTACCCACGTCAACATCCAGTTTGGCTGCTGCAGCGATGACACGTCACCACTGCAGCCAGTCACTGGAAGCAGAAGGCTCCATACGCGGTGTGGTTTACTGCACCGGCGTACTGAAACTCACCATTCATGTAACGGGCGGTGAGCTGCAGCACCCTGGCACGGTCACGGCAGTGTACAAAGCCATCTGCCTCCAGCTCCGTACACTGACTGGTTGGGTAGATGGTTTACAGATTGATATTGATGACCTAGCCTTAGCGAAGGTCAGCAATATCTGTAGCCCGGAGAACCCCTTTAAACAGGTTTTCCCACATGTCAAAAGAAAGGAACTGCACATGCAAGACCTCTCCAGTGGTCCCGGACACCAAGCCCCAACCAACTTCAGCTCTGACATGTGAAAACCCCAGGGCTTAACTGTGACCAACTGTATGCAAGAAACCCAAGATCAGATCTTACTAGTGACAACAATGGTGGCTTCTTGCCATTAACCCAAAGGAGAGGTGTCCTACATGAGTTTGGATTGAGAGCATATAAAACCATGCCCTGATGCCTCGGAGAAGCTCTGAGAGGCCATCACAAGTCCTGTAGAGGCAGATAGAAGGGACGCTGTGGTGGAACTACAGGTTTCATAGTCTTCGGTGTAGACTGGAATGAAGAGTTAGATCAGGGGCGACTGCATAAAATGTTAGATTTGGGGAAATATACGGATACGTTGCGGCCAGATTGTGGAGCTGGTGTTTGGAATTGTATCTGTTTTTTTAATCTTCTGCTTTTGCTTCCATTTCATCTGCGTCGTCGTCTCCGTCCACCTCTGCGTTCTCCTTCTCCAGTCGCTCCAGTTGTCTGGCCAGTTCTGTTTCGTCTGTCTCTGTGACCACCTTGGGCTAAAACAGAAAAAAAACAAAAAAAAAAAAACGGTAAACATTAGACCTCATTTATCAGTGGGCAAACACAGACCCAACCCATGAACAGAGGCTTAAAGGGGTTGTCCAGGAAGAGAACAACATGGTCGCTGCAACGCCACACCCCTACATAAGTTTCCTTTAATGGAGCCGAGCTGCAATGCCACACACAACCTATGGACAGACGTGGCATTGGCAGCCATATTTATCTCATCCTGGACCATAAATGTCCCACCTCTGGGACCTGCTCCTGGAACTAGGCCTTGCTGTGGATGGAGAGCAAGGTGCACATTGGGCAGACTAGATGGTTCTTATCTACCGACACATTCTAACCTAACCTACGCATGACCAGCTTTCTCCATTCACCGCTATGAGACATCCGAAATTAGTGAGCACTCGCTTGGCTATTTTCGGAAGCCCAAGTGCATTGAATAGACAGGTGACCGTGGACTTGCTGCCTGTTCTGCCCCAGCACGTTCTGCCCCAGCACAGGGAGATTCATTTCAGATCACGTCTATTTCATTCTGCTCTAGTTTTTAGTTCGGTAATAGCACCATCTAGCGGTCTTAACGATGTACTACACTTTGTTTGTCTGTTAATAAAGATTATTGTATAGTTGGGAGGTGCAAAGCATTGTGGGAGTGTAGTGCATTGTGGGAAAGAGAAGCCCAGCCTCAGTCATCAAGGACACACCAGCTGAGATCTTCTTAAACTCCACCATCCTTTTGCAAGCATATCTGGCGAGACTTCTACCTTTGTTTCAGGGACAGTGTTTTATGCAGAGCAGTCCAGCTAGTTCTAATCGGTACTCAGGAGGTTGTCTTAACTGTTAGATGCTAGACATGAAATCCATGTATAAGCAGCCATTTTGGACATGTGCCCAGTGTTCATGTAACGTTATAATACATGCTGTTCAATGCTTTATACTTATACATGTTATTTGTATTCTTACAGCTTTACCACACAATGGATTGATCACATCAAATACTCCAGTTTTGCCAATAAACGAGTTAGACCACAGAGAACAGTCCTCTTATTTGGAAGACAGGAATGGTTTATGCTGAATGTCAGACTGCACACTGTGTGAACGTGTAGGACAAGTCCCATTCTTGAGAGAGGAGCAGGACCTGCGCCCAGCGGACATTTATAGCCTATCCTATTGACATGCCATACATGACACACAGATGGGACATCCCCTTTAATGTAACACTATAAGGTCATGCTCGTACATCTCAGATGGTTGTGTTCACGTCATGAACGTGTCAGCACACCTCAACGGTATGTAATCCCAGCAGCAACCCCTTGTGCCTTACATTAAGGGGACGAGCCCTCGTAGCACCCCCTGCAGGCCAATCCATTAAGGCTAACCTGCAGATTTTCCATTGCATGGACCAAAAGCCACTCCTTTATTCCAGTGCATGTGAATGGGGTACATACTAGGCCATCCATGGAAGGCAAGGTCGTGTAGGGACAGACGCTGATTTCTTTAGTCACTTGAAGTCATTATTGAGGACTAAGTAATAAGGAGAAACCTATCACTCAGCATCTGGAGGGTGAGGGGCGCCTGCATATCATTGGATTCCTGGCCGGCCGCACTATTTAACATGCAAGTACTCTATAACGCCTTCATATTACCTCATATGACACACAACCGAAATCAGCATGTCAGTCTCTACACTATGCTGCCCGTAGATCGGAGACCTGAAAGGCTCCAGTTTGGTGTGGATCTACCACAATTCATAGTCCAATACACATGGAGGAGGTCTCAAAACCCAACCTGAAAAATCGTGAAAAACTCAGGGCATGGTCAGGATTCTCTACTCTGCCATGGGTTTCACCCTTTGTAACTGAATTTGCAAGCAACGCGTGGATTTAGAGGTGGGCCTGCTGCTGCACGTCACTGGAGTCATATTGATGACTTCTCCTCAGGGTAGGTCATCTCACCATCTGACTGGTGGGGGTCTGACCCGTTGGAAGGGGTTGCAGCCACTTCCGCAGCCTGTGAGGTCATGTCCATCAATCACGTGGTCTTTCTGTAGCTCAGTTCTAGGCAAGTGAATGGGGATGAGCTCCGCCACCATACAACGTATGACGGTGTGCTATGGGAAGACAGATGCTGGGAGTCGGCCGTCAAGGATCAGGTATTGATGACCTCTCTCGAGTATCACATCCTAAAGTCTGTGCAGTTTTCTTATGAAATTCATCAGTTTTTTAACAGACACTAAAAACTGATACAAAATGCAAAACGGCCGTTAAAAAAAAAAATGGTAGATGGAAAATGAACACAAACATGAATGCAAAAAAGCCAGGAAAAACTGACAGCTAGGGCTGCAACGATTAATCGATGTAATCGATTATATTCGATAACTGGATTCGTTGTCGACGAATCCAGTTATCGAATAATCGCCGATTCGTTGCTATGCGGGCGGGCGGGCGCTGCATCTTTATTTTACCTTTTTACAATGACGCTCCTGTAACAGCCAGGCAGAGCGGACGGCGGCGCAACGTCACTCACTCACGTGACGCACCTGCTCCGCCCACCTCATGAATGAAGGAGGCGGAGCGGAGCAGGTGCGTCACGTGAGTGAGTGACGTTGCGCCGCCGTCCGCTCTGCCTGGCTGTTACAGGAGCGTCATTGTAAAAAGGTAAAATAAAGATGCAGTGATTAGTCCGACTTATAAGCATCGGGGCCGGGGCTGTTATGGGGAGGGGGAGGATCCGTCTATGGCACTGCTATGGGGAGGGGGGTCTGTGTATATCACTGCTATGGGGAGGGGGGAGGATCTGTCTATGGCACTGCTATGGGAAGGGGGGTCTGTGTATAGCACTGTTATGGGGAAAGGGATCTGTGCACTGTTATGAGGAAAGGGATCTGTGCACTGTTATGCCCATAACAGTGCACATATCCCCCTCTCCATAACAGCGCCACCCACAGATCCCCCTCTCCATAACAGCGCCACCCACAGATCCCCCATAATAGTGTCGCCCACAGATCCCCCATAATAGTGTCGCCCACAGATCCCCCATAATAGTGTCGCCCACAGATCCCCCATAATAGTGTCGCCCACAGATCCCCCATAATAGTGTCGCCCACAGATCCCCCATAATAGTGTCGCCCACAGATCCCCCATAATAGTGTCGCCCACAGATCCCCCATAATAGTGTCGCCCACAGATCCCCCATAATAGTGTCGCCCACAGATCCCCCATAATAGTGTCGCCCACAGATCCCCCATAATAGTGTCGCCCACAGATCCCCCATAATAGTGTCGCCCACAGATCCCCCATAATAGTGTCGCCCACAGATCCCCCATAATAGTGTCGTCCACAATTTGTTTTAATATGGCCTTTGAACATAATTTTTCAAGTAAGATCATATAAACCTCTGTTTTGTAATTTTGTCGTTTTTCCCGATTAATCGAAGAAATTAATCGGCAACTAATCGATTATTCAAATAATCGTTAGCTGCAGCCCTACTGACAGCGTATTCGTTTTTTATGGTCTTTTTTTTTTTTTCCCCGTGTTGTTAGCGGATGATAAAGCCTCACCTCCATTTGGACATTAAAAACGCCTCTTTTCTCCTCAATCCTCTCTTTGATGACGGACATTGCTTGATTCAGCACGGACAGGCCTTCCGTCCTCTCCAGGGTGGTGGTGGTCATCACATACCGAGGCGGCGCAATCAGATTTATCTGCACAGATCACATATCATTAGGGTGGATTCGGATGGGGAGAGCGCTGCAATGTACTCCATGTCAGCTCCATGACAGTAACGCAATTTTACATCGTTACATGCCCTGCTTTACCTTGATTGGCATATTTTCCGTTGAGCAGCCAAGTCCTGCCCTCAGGGCATCTTTGACGGCATCAATGCCTTCATATCCGTAGCACGCAACTTCAATATCTTACGAGAAAAAGAAAAAAAACGGAGACCATAAGCCCGGTAAGCAGTACATTCATACATCAGCACAGACTCATCGACCACGTTCACTGACATGAATGAGAGTTATGGACACCAGCTACCGTTCACGTCAAGTCGTGGTTTAAAAGGGGGTTTCCACCGAGGACCAGCAACCATAGGCGGAGGCGCTTTACCTGCTCTGATCTTCACAGCTTGTGGAGTAAGACGCCTGTTAATATTGTCAATGAGAACTCGCATCTCCTCTTCTGTTAAATCCAATCCATCCAGAACTGAAGGGTCCCTGAAGGAATAAAAAATGTTTTAATAAAAACCTCGTTTAGGGAGGTCGGTATCCACTTACTACTCTGCTTATGTATTCACCCCCTTTAACAGATGAGCGCTGCCTTACAGCATTTAGAATTGTATTACATCTACCTTCAGATGCCCTCTGCTGGACGGGTGTGAAAGCACACCCTGATAATCTGTGTTACTTCTTTTCTATGCCCGTACAGTCCTAGAATCCACAGTCAGAATAGGAAAAGGGACGGGTAATCGGTGTATAACGACTTAAAGCGGTTGTCCAACTCTTTACAAGTGATGGCCACCACTATCTGATCGGCGGGGGTCCAGTGCCAGAACAAATAGGTTGGACAACCCCTTGAAAAAAAAAAAAAAAGACGAGAAGCTACTTACGAAACGGCTTGCTTGAAGGCATCATAGGCTCCGTAGCCCGGCCTCTTGTATCGTTCATCAAATACCCAGGCGGTCCGCTGAAACAGGCTCTCCAGCTGGTCATCCTTCCTGTACTCCAGCACCTCCGCTACGTGACGCAAAATGCTGTAAACCTGGAATTACAGGAGCGCGGCGGAAAACACAAAATCAGAAAATATTTCTGCTGCCGACATGAAGTCACTAGATGTCCGCTCTAGCACCTCGCTGATCGCTGCAACAAATTGATAGTCCCCATACCTGCATCGGGACATAAGATGACAACTGTCACTGATGGCAGCTTACGGAAAGCTTAAAGGGCTTGTCCAAGTTATTAAACAGGCAGCCATGGCGGCCTATATTTACCAATTCCTGCCGTCTTCCAGCACTGTAATAAGCGGTGAAGTGCCCGTATGCTCCAGACCCTGCTGCAGCCAATCACTGGCCTCAGTAGCACAGGGCTGTTAAGTGTGAATGCAGCTCTGGAGTATAACGCAGACTGTAACTTGTGATCACTACAAAAATCAATAATGCCACGTGTATACAAAGTCGGAGTCAATGTACAAAGTGGGAATTCCGGACATGAACCTAAGGTGGACGCATGCGCCGTGTGCCGCTGTACAGCCACACAGTGGCATGCGTTGCCCGTGGGCTACCAGGTTAATAAAAGTAAACTGTATGTCATACCAGCATATACCTACACTCTTTTGGCCTCCACTGGGCGAACGGGGACCCCAAGGATACGTTTTAAGTATACACTGGGTGCTTTCTACGTACATAGGTCAAATGTATAGAAAGCAGCCGACTGTGTGTTATTATAGATCAAATGGCGCTGAAACGCGAGATTCACGTACCGCAGGGTTATACCCTGTTCATGTGTAATACTACTACACGCCCCCGGCCGCCATGCTTACCGCCGGACCCCCAGCAATCAGATCATCGTCCCACTAACTACCCCGCCAGCACAGGATCTTACTCACAGTTTTGGACTTGGTGAACTTATCTTCACATTTCAGCGCTTCTTCCGGCGAAACTCTTCTTTTAGACAGATCTATGTATCCTGGAGGAGGAGGCAAAATCAAAGAGAAAATTAACAGCCGCGAGAGTTGCCCGACAGACCCGGGGGTCTGCCGACGTGTGTCTAGAGAGGGGACGGGCTGAGGCGAGTCTTAACGGGAATCTGTCCCCAGCGATGTCCCTATTAAACTGTTTGTGTAGTCACATAGCGGTGGTAAAACGCTGGTTTTCTCTAGTTCATCCGACGCGTCGTTCCTATGCAAATGGCAACAATCGCCATTGATCCAGTTGAAGCCGAGCCCTTCCCTCACTGCTTAGAGACCGCCTGGCCCTGTCAAAGCAGTGAGGAAGGGGCAGAGCCAAGAAAGACGCGGGGCTTTGGTGCAACAAGAGCAATGGTGACGCCCACATTGCACCAAGAGTCCTAATTGCATATTTGGAAAAAGTATCATAACTCAGGAATGGAGGCTCCGATCAACTAAAGAAAAACAGCAATTTAATCAGGCGAAGCACAGCTATATGTCTATGCAGACGGCTGGTACCTGGTGATAGATTCCCTTCAAAATGTCCCAAATATTGGTGAAAACAGAGCCAGATTTATCACACAGCCGGCAACACTGGTGATTTTGCTTTTTCTGCGGCAAAAGGAGATGGCCATGCACAATAAAACGCGGCAGCTGGAATTGGCGAATGTGGATCCTGTGAGGTGGGACCTGCGCTATATTTGTAAGAGAATGATACTCCCTTAACCCCCCCTTAAGGACCAGGCCATTTTTTTATTTAGCATTTTTGTTTTTCACTCCCCGCCTTCCCATGGTCCTAACTTTTTTATTTTTCCATTCACATAGCCTTATGAGGGCTTATTTTTTGCGGGACAAGTTGTACTTTCTAATGGCGCTATTTGCAGTTGCATACCATGTAGTGGGAAGCGAAAAAAAATAAAATTCCAAATGGGGTAGAATTGGGGGGGGGGGGGGGGCCCCAACGCAATTCTGATAAAGGTTTTTTTTTATTACACTGTACACTATGCGCTAAAATTGACCTGTTAACTTCATTCTCCAGGTCAGTACGGTTCCAACGATACCAAACCTAAATAATTTTTCTTGCGTTTTAATACTGAAAATAAATTAAATCCTTTGAGGGAAAAATAAAAAAATGTATAAACCATATTCTGACCCCTATAACTTTATTATAGTTATGTGTACGGGGCTGTGTGGGGGCTCATTTTTTGCGGGACAATCTGTTCTTTTCAGTGATACCAACTTGAAGTGTGTACGACTTTTTGATCACTTTTTATAAAAAAAAATATTGGGTAGTTGAAGTGACAAAAAAATTGGCAAATTGGCAGTTTTTATTTTTGGCGATGCCCATGATGTTTATTTTTTTATTGCTTAAGTATTTTTATTTTAAGGAAAGGGGGGTGATTTTAACTTATGTTTTTTCATTTTTTTATATTTGTAAAAACTTTCTTTTTACTTTTTGGGTGACAATAACTGGCAATCATTGGATTGCCCATTGTGTTCACCGATGGGTAAACAGCCATCATTGTAGACTTCATTTGGAATACAACAATACAATGCTGCCACCTAGTGGCCTGAATTGGTATATTCCTAAAATAGGCGAAGTAACACGTTCCCCGATCTCAGCCGGGGAACGCCGTTACCAGACCGGAAGCGCGCTACTTCCGCTTCCAGACTGATCAGATGCCATGGTCACATTTGACCACAGCATCTGAAGGGTAAAATGTGCCGTGGGTCTCTGCTATTTAAAATCGCAGAAACCCCGCAGCTATGGCGCTCGTGCCATGTTTAAAGACATGTACGTAAATCGGTCCTTAAGGGGTTAGAGGGGATGTCCCCCAGAAAATATTCTACAGTTTTTAAACCAGCACCTGGATCTGAATACTTTTATATTTGCATGTAATTAAAAATTTAGCATTGCCTCTGAGCTATCCAATAAAATGTATCTGTATAGCGCCACCTATTTGTTTTTTTTTCTCATTTCTTTGACCTGTTCACTGAGATGGCCGCACATGCTCAGTTCCATCCTTCAACTGCCTCCTGAGCTGTGATAGGTGGAGTATGGACACGCCCCCTTAGCTGCAGCAGAAAAGACACGCCCCCGAGCTTTTAGCTTGATATAAATCTAGCAGAGCAATGAATGTGGAGATCTCACATACATAAAAAATATAATAAAAAATAATCACATACCTTTATCTTTATCGACTCTTATGACCACCACGCACTCGTTTCTGCCAATGCGGATGAGCTTGTTGATGGATCGGATACGCCTTCGGGAGAGCTCGCTGAGGAGGATCATGCCCTCAATGTTGTTATACTCCAAGAGGCTGACGTAGGCGCCCATCTCCGCAATGGAGCGGACGTTGACCATGACCACATCGTCTACTTCTGGAAACTTGTGCTGGTAAAACCGACAACTCAACGCAGGCATCCTGAAAGGCAGGGACCGTCATCATTAGTCACCGTCACCCACTATACAGTACAGCACCATAATATAAAACCCACAGACGTATTGTATTCCCCTGCAAAGGATTTGGTCAGGATTTAGGCACAGAATCTGCAATGTGTGAACGCGGTCAAAAGCTGGCTGGCATCCAGGGTTCTCTATATCTTTGCTGCATGACTGAAGGCCCATCAGGAAATCAGTCCCTTGCTCTGAACGCTGGGGTCCAACCAACCAGACAGCGAAACTAACACCGCCAATGGTGGGGGAGGCTCCCGAGTCACTGATGATACCTCTGCAAAGGTATGCAAGTCCTCTTTTACAGGACCACAGGATAGGCTATCAATATGAGATGGTCAGCCTCCATCACCCCCGCCGATCAGCTGGATATCCAGAGGTGGACAGTGCCAGAACACCACAGCGCCGTACATTGTGTAGTGGTCACCCTCGGGTACTGCAGCTCTGTACACTATTTAGACAACCTGTGGCTGCAACTAACTGCTGGTCAGACCCCCACTGATCGCATCAGGGCATACTATGGCCCTGAAAAAAACCTTTTAAGCTGATTTTCAAACCCCCTACCAAAGGTCCAGGAAGCTGAGATAGGGGAAGCTGTTTGTTGAGTCATCCCTGATTTTCACAGATTTCCTTCCCTGCCTTACAAACTACAGGACACTGGGGAAACAGAGCTCCTACAGGAATGGCCACCGGGCTCCCCCCCTTGTCTGAACAAGGCTCAATTCACTTCTATGAGAGTTCTGAGATGTCCAGAGAAAAGTATGCATGCTGGGAGTTGTAGTTACACAATAGCTGGAGTGCCGGAGGCTGCCTACCCCTGCCCTAGACATTACACTGGGGGTGGATGGTGGACTACCATACATGATTATCAAGCCTCAGCCGTCAGCGCACGCTGGGAGTTGTAGTTTCCTAACAGCTGGTGGGAGACTACTGCTCCATGGTGAACTGCCTGTGGGTATAGTAGACTGACCTGCAGAAAGTACAGGCCCCTGAAGTACTATATGTGCAATGTTCGGACATCAGGTAGAGGGAAGGAGATGATGTTGTGATGTGTAGTAGTCCCAGCGTCTTGGTGTCTACGCACACCACCACTGCTTGTCCATTCTCGTATTGTGCCCTCTTCTAAACAAGCAGTGTATATAGACACATATTCGGGTCCCATATCTCTGATACATTACTATGCAGAACATATCCCTGTCCTGGTATTGGATGGAGGCATACATGGTCACCCATTCATTCCAACCTGTGACGTAAGAGATCATTCCCCCAGCAAACAATGGTGTGGCCGTCCTCTACTTCAGTCTCACACAGGCCGCCTTTTATCCTATGTGGACGGGAAGCCTAAAAACTTCAACCCAAGAGAGGATCTGCCCCCCTCTCATACCCCATTATTGCTAATGTTCATCTCTGTGAGGGAGACCTAACAGGCTTCATAAATGGAACTAAAGGTGGCCAGCGCCTCTAGACAGGCATCTGCTGACAACTGTTCCACCCAACTTTCCCATACACTCTTGGCTTGACCGAGTGTTCATGTGTTCCCGAGAAGCCCCTACTAGACGCCTCTAGCGGTGCTTTATCTGCCCGAGGGACAGTTGGGTGTTTCAAGATCCAACAATCCTCCTTCTCCATGAAGGCAGACAGAAGGTTGGCTCCCACACACAAGACGAAAGGTGGGTCTGGTCAACTCACATCTATCCAAATATTAGATCGGTGGGGGTCTCAGCAGAAGACAAGAGTGGGGACCCTGTACCACCCCGGTGGAGTGGACATCTGCGCAGCCTCTCCATTTATTTCTACAGGAGCACCGGAGATATCAGAGAGCTCTACATGCCCGTCTCTAGAAAGGCAGTGCATACACATGCTCGACCCACAAACCCGATCCATTTGGGGAGGGGGGGGGTTCTGAAGGGTATGGGGTGCCTGTTCTCACTGTGGGTTGTGCTCTGGGGGGTATGAAAATTTCTTAAAATCGCCTCGACGTGGCTAGTACCGCGCAAATCCCCAGCATCCCATGTGAATATGCGCTACACGGGATGTCTGACCAGAACATCTCATCACAGATCCACAGGGGAGGTGGTAAGGGTCTGATCGCTGGAGGGGTCCAGTGGTTTTATGAGAAGGATGGGGGTTCACGAGTCCCCCCCCCTCTACTGCTCTATTCACCGGGGACTGCAGAGTACAGTGCTCGGCTATCTCCAAATGACCACAACGATAAAACACTACCCTGTGGATGGGCGATGTTAAATACATAATATAAAGGAATGATGGAACAGGCTCTGTAACATCCGGAATAGTAGAGAAGAAAGTGATTTATTCAAATGACACGATCACTATGGACCTATGCAATTAAAATGTACAAAATCATTATACGATTTAAAATCTAAAATGTAATACTGCAAAATATAACTATAAAAATAACTCAATAAAAACCAATAGATAAAGAAGAAAAATAGACTAAGCTGGCTGTGTTCTCGCACACGTCTCAGGAATGGTTGTTCATGCGGGATACCGCCGGATTGTGCTGGTAGAAGGACAATGGTGGTGGCATCCAATGCGGCAAAGTCCCTCAAAACCATATCACATTGAGCAGATATACAGGGTGGGCCATTTATATGGATACACCTTAATAAAATGGGAATGGTTGGTGATATTAACTTCCTGTTTGTGGCACATTAGTATATGTGAGAGGGGAAACTTTTCAAGATGGGTGGTGACCATGGCGGCCATTTTGAATCCAATTTTTGTTTTTTCAATAGGAAGAGGGTCATGTGACACATCAAACTTATTGGGAATTTCACAAGAAAAACAATGGTGTGCTTGGTTTTAACGTAACTTTATTCTTCCATTAGTTATTTACAGGCGTCCCACGTGATCGGATTAGAGGCCGGGTTTCAAAGGTTTTCCAGCGCGCTGGCGAGCAACCCAGGAGCTATAGAAACCTGAGGATCTCAAATTCTGCATTTAAGCCTTTTGGAATGAGGGTCTCGAATTAATAAATTCTTCTGGATTCAAGTCTAGACATTGCCGCTATATGGTCGTCGTCGTCCCCTCCCCACTTCAGAGTCTCTCTACTTTTTCGATGGCTGTGACAATGAGTGATGTAGGATCTTGATTGTCTAAACATTACACAAATGTTCACAGAGTGTTGATCGAAGCCTTCCTTGATTTTATTAATATGTTCGGAGATCCTTTTTGCGACCGATATACTGGGCGTTTCAACATGTATATGACGTCTGTTGAATTGCACGTCAAATGATCCTTTATTTCTAAATTGAAGGAGTTTTTGGTAGTTCTTTTCGGAAATCTCGTTATTTTGCAATTATTGCAAGCGCCACATCGGAAGAATCCTTTTAAATGTAGCCAATCATTTGTCTCCTTTGTTTTCTATCACTGGTGTTCATTTCTTGTATAAAGCTATTGAGCCTCTTCAGATGGTTTCCAAATGAAAATGATATCATCAGTATTCCTTCGCCATGGCACCAGGCTCACCCCCAGTTTTGGGAGTATGATCTCTTCCTCCCAATAGGTTTGCATAACCGGGGGCGAACCTGGTGCCCATGGCAGTCCCTCTGATCTGTAAATAAAAATTAGAACTATAGTAAAAAAAAAAGTTGGGGTGAGCCTGGTGCCATGGCGAAGGAATACTGATGATATCATTTTCATTTGGAAACCATCTGAAGAGGCTCTCAATAGCTTTATACAAGAAACTAACACCAATGATCGGAACCTGCAATTTACTACCAATATCAGTAGGGAAACGGGCAATTTCCTGGACATAACAGTCACAAGACTTGTAACACTTACCAGAAGCCAACCACTAGAAATAGCCATGTACTCTTCTCGAGTTGCCACCTACCTAGGTGGCTAACAAATATACCGACTAGTCAATTTAGGAATTGTGCACACAATGATCAGTTCTAGATAGGGGCACAAAAAGTAAGCGATCAATTACAAAATAAACAATACTCGATTCATCACTTCAAAAAGTTAGATTACTGGAAAGGGCATCTTCCTATCTCGAACAAAATGCTAATACAGATGCCGACGAGACCCTACGGATTATTCTGCCTCAGTGGTGATTTCAGGAAAGTAGAAAAAAATAATAGGAAAATATTGGTACCGCTTACTGGAAGCCAAAATTATAGGTTCACAAGTGAGCAAGACCCCAAGAATTACATACACTAAAGCGCCAAATTCGGGCCTACAAATTGCACCTTCGTACAAAAGGAGACAAATGATTGGCTAAATTTAAAAAGGATTCTTCCGATGTGGCGCTTGCAATAATTGCAAAATAACGAAAATTTCCGAAAAGAACTACCAATGTACGATCTACCAAAAACTCCTTCAATTTAGAAATAAAGGATCATTTGACGTGCAATTCAACAGACGTCATAGACATGTTGAAACGCCCATGTAATAGACAGTATATCGGTCGCAAAAAGGATCTCCGAACATACTAATAAAATCAAGGAAGGCTTCGATCAACTCTGTCTAAACATTACAAAGAATTTCACAATCAAGATCCTACACCACTCATTGTCACAGCCATCGGAAAAGTAAAGAGACCCTGGAAGGGAAGGGGGGACCATATAGCGGCAATGTCTAGACTCAAATCCAGAAGAATTCATGAATTCAAGACCCTTATTCCGAAGGGCTTAAATGAAGAATTGGAGATCTTCGGGTTTCTATAGCTCCTGGGTTGGTCACCCCCCCCCTTATGCGACAGTGTCTAGCTGTCAGCACCTCTACGTCTCCTCCAGGGTGGGCGCCCACCCCTAACCACCCGATCATCTCCTCTAATGGGCGCCCACCCCTAACCACCCGATCATCTCCTCTGATGAATCATTGCCAATCAGAAGGCCCACCAAGTGAAAGACTTATAAAAATGCAACGATGGCAAATGAAAACCACCAATGTGTTTTTTTGCCGACGATACCTATTGAACCCTTACTTAAGTAATAGGATATACATCAGAGTAGAATTACTGTTATATACATCTGGTATATAGGTACATGATGGGCCCGTCTTTATAATATTGTTGCACATTTGAACTGTGACGCGAACCCCTTTTGATAAACTGTGGACTCTTCATCAAGACCCCCTATGTTCACTACATGTGTAATTAAGGACCTTCGATAATCACAAATCCGGTCCGTCCCCCCTTTTCTACCCAGTCAGAACCACAGCCCCAGTGGGGATACATAAGGATATGACTATAGGGTTGAACACTGATGGCCACTGAAGAAGAAACTTCTTGTTTTGAAACGCGTTTGGCAGGCAATAGTGTTACCCTGAGGGAAATGTAACGCAACCATCGGATATGGAGTAAATACCAGCGCGCCGGAAGACCTTTGAAACCCGGCCTCTAATCCGATCACGTGGGACGCCAGGAAACCTGTACTGGGAGAGTCGAGTCTCCGGCTATACCGCGGTCTGCACCTGTTCGAGCGGGGAAATACATACCAGGAGGCGGTACATACTGCCGGCGAGGAGACGGTAACAACTATTTCCAATTGTTATCCCATCACCGCTGATTTGCCATTGGTTCGGCGGTGAATGAATAGGTCCTATAGACCCGTCACCGCTGATCCGCCAGTGAGGGACAGACAACGGCATCGCTTTTGAGACCAACCCCAGAGCACATCGACCAACTGACCTGGGCTCAGACAGTTCTATCACTGGAGCATCATCCATCAGAGGAGTCTATGCAGCTACAGCGTCACTGGGACACGTCTGGTAAAGGGATCCTTATGCAACTGTAGTTCTATCGACTGGTTTGAATACATGGAACTAGATCTGCTCAATGTGATATGGTTTTGAGGGACTTTGCCACATTGGATGCCACCACCGCTGTCCTTCTCCCGGCACAATCTGGCGGTATCCCGCATGTACAACCATTCCTGAGAACACGGCCAGCTTACAGTCTGCGCTCACTTCTTTATCGGTTAGTTTTTATTGAGTTATTTTTATAGTTATATTTTGCAGTATTACATTTTAGATTTTAAATTGTATAGTGATTTTGTACATTTGAATTGCATAGGTCCATAGTGATCGTGTCATCTGAATAACTCAGTCTTCTCTACTATTCAAGAGCACCTTAGTCCACGACTCGATTGGGGTGGGTCGCTACACGGCTGCGCTGGGACGCTACACGGCTGCGCTGGGACGCTACACGGCTGCGCCGGGACGCTACACGGCTGCGCCGGGACGCTACACGGCTGCGCCGGGACGCTACACGGCTGCGCCGGGACGCTACACGGCTGCGCCGGGACGCTACATGGTTAGGCTGAGCCCACGTTGACTGTGTGATCTGACAACTGACGGAGATGCAGAACAGCAATCCTTATAATCACGCGAAACTGCGCCCACATTTCCCCCCGACACGCTGCACTATCCGGCACTTAGGGGGGGGGGGGACTGACTGCAATATTTACTAGTATCGCAGAAGCATGACATCACAGGTTACTCACGTGATGTCATCCGGTCCCACAGACTAACGCTACACGTAAGCGCGGCCCCCCAGTCTGACACCTCCTCTCGTTCCTATGGCCTCCATCGCTCTGTCCACAAATAGGCACTTGGGGCTCGTTGCCGTACCACCAAAGGAGTTCCTTCAGCTACGCGGGGGGGAGGGGTGTCCCATTTTCTGGGTCATTTTAGCCCCCATTCACTTTGAGTATATGGGGGGGGGGGGGGGGGGATGAGGATAATAAAGCCGCAAATAGACGCCTGTGTGAATTACGTCCGATGATACGTCTGCATATACAGTGCACAGCTGGAGGACACACCCCATAACTTATGTACAATTTATAGGGCAAGCAGGCCGGTGCCACCCTTGTAATACCAGCTTCAGGGAGGGTCAACTCCAAACCTGCAGCTACACAGGACGCCATGCCCTTGCCAGCCTACGTACTTGTCGTATCGGCCGTCTCCGTTGCTCCGCGATCAGATCGGTGACTGGGCCCCGGGTGCTTTCCTGTAGCACACGCCGCACTATTTCATCAGCATGCGTCCCGGCAAGACTTCCAAGCGCATGCGTCAACCACAAAGCGGAACCATCGAGACGGGGAAAGCGCCTAGAACGTACGTGCCGCGGCGCGTCAGTGTGACCGAGGCGGCCATCTTGCTTGTGGTAAACCGTTGCCCAAACGTTTGCGGCGTAAAAAAAAAGAGAATTTTTAACCCATTAGGACTGATAGTATCGACGCTGAGTTTGGGGGGGTGGCAAGAAAGCGGATAATGAGCATGAAGCAAGAGTTACGTTCTAAAGCCCAAAATTTAATACGGCGATAAAATGACGTCTTGAATAAAATATTTCAAAGCGGAACAATTTCGTCGTAATTTAAATTTTTTTTGTTATCTTTTTTTCGGGACTGAGGAGAAGTCACGTGATTATGCAGCGTCTGCGCTGAGGCGAAGTCAGGTGACTGGCTGGGGTTCCCGCCCCCTGGCACACCGCATCACGTGACCCTGCGCTAAAGCCCTGTGACTGCTCCAGTGACAACAGAGGCGGCTGAGGCTGAGCTGAAGACAAGATGTCGGGCAAGGACAGGATCGAGGTGTTCCCCTCCCGGATGTACGTATACATGGCTGCTGTGTGTACGGTGTGCTAGTCTGCCTGCGTCATGGTCACTGCTGGTGAATGAGGCTTAAAGGGGGGCTCCATGTTTCTTACTTATAATCACTTATATGGCGCTGACATCATTATCTGTCTCCACTGGAGCTTGCAATCTAAATTCCCTTGGTCAGATTCGAACGTAGGACCCCAGCGCTGCAAGGCGCCAGTGCTAACCACCGAGCTGCCCGTGTTAAAGGGGTTCTCCGGGCTTTAAATATTGATGACCTATCCTCAGGGTATCGGATCGGTGGAGGCCCGACGCCCAGCACCCTCACCGATATGACGGGAAGGTGCGCGCCGTGTGCTTGTGCCGTCTCTCTGCTGCTACGGTGAGAAGGGAGACAGCACACGGCGCGCACCTTCCCGTCATATAGCTGATTGGTGAGGGTGCGATACCCGATCCTGAATGTAGGGCGTCAATCTTAAAAGCCCGGAGAACCCCTTTAAGGAATGTAGGTATCCTGCCCATCATGTGACAGCCCTTTAAGGGCTCATCCAAGAAAAAAAAGATGGCTATGTTTTTTTCCCCACCACAATTCAAATGTCTACAGTGTGGGTCATCAACCTCGGACGTCCAGCTGTGGTGAAACTACAACTCCCAGCATGCACATGTCCTTGGAACTCCCACTGGGTGTTGTAGTTTCACCCCAGCTGGAGCGCCAGAGGTTGCTGACCCCCCGGTGTACAAGTTGTGTGCGGTATTGCAGCTCAGCCCCATTCTCTTCAGTGGATCCTGAGCTGCAGTACCAGGCACAACCTGCGGACAGGTGTGGCGCTGTTTTTCGAATCCTGGAGAATCCCTTTAATTGTAGACACGAGTTGGGTGCCCTGACCCTGGATCCTCCACCGGCTGTACATAACCCAGCCAATCAGATGTGGGGGCCTTCAAGAAACGAACCCCCACTGGCATTTCTTTTATTTGCTATATAGAATAGTGTGGGCCCCTCTTTAAGGAGTTCTCCGGGATTCTAATATTGGATAAGATATACATTTTTGGTGGGGGTCTGACCCCGGACCCCACTGATCAGCACAGTTGAAGGGCATTGTCCATATGATGATGCCTAAGGGCTTTGGTCCCTGCAGAACCCCTTTAATCCGGCTCTGGTTTCTGCTTCTCGAGTGCAGGTAAGATTACGCCTACAACCCCCTCGATATGGGTACGTTCTGGTTTTATAAGTAAATGGCATGCCACCCACCCTGTATATAGCGCCCTCACGTCATCCAGTTGTGTTATTTTACTGTATACAGTAGTTGTGTCCAGTGTCAACATCCTCCATTGTGGAGTTTGCTAAACTTTGGGGCGAGGTTGTTTCTCCAGACCTCATCCACCTTCAGGCCCCGGACCACCACCCTCTTAGCCAAAGCAGAGGGCTTTATGCTAGTAAGCTTTCTCACAGTGGACATCCAGCAGATTGTGGGGGTTCCTGGGGACCCACAATATATATTAGTAGAGATTTCATATACTACAGGTAGAGTCGGTAAAAGTCTCTTCAAACCTTTCTATTAAAGGGGTAAGCCCATGAAAATCGTGATCACTGGGGGTCCGACAACTCCTTCGTTGTTCCAATTTTGAAGCCCAAAACCTTCGGGGGAAAAAAATTCCTACCTCAGTGCAGCACTATATTTGTCATCTGTTACGTCTCCCACCTTAAAGGGGTCTTCTGACTATATATCTTGCTATGAGCCTTCATGCTCCATCATCTCTGCCCTGAACATAGAGTCTTGAACTGGAGGAAGTCTTTACCACCTCAATCCTGCGTCTTAGGGTCCATTCACACGTCCGTTTTTTCTTTCCTGATCTGTTCCGTCTTTTGCGGAACAGATCTGGACCAGTTCTGTACCCATTCATTTTCAATGGGTCCTGAAAAAAAATCAGACATTGAGCTGTCCGATTATTATTATTTTTTTTCAGGACCCATTGAAAATGAATGGGTACAGAACTGGTCCAGATCTGTTCCGCAAAAGACGGAACAGATCAGGAAAGAAAAAACGGACGTGTGAATGGACCCTTAATGTTATGTCTCGTGATAACGTATTGCTTCGTGCGAATATTCAGTTTGGAGACTCCGCACATTAGGAAATTGTAATATAAGCGATTGCCTGCAAAAGTGTTCTTAAGGGATTTGCTCATTTTACAATTGTTGTCGGGTGGTGCTATGGACCCCTCATAAAGGCTGGCATGATATACATCAGTGGTCTGTTCACCGAATACAGACTACTGGAACCATCTGGGCCTGGAGATTTCCTCCAGCATGTATAGGAAGCAGTCCTAATCATGGCTTTATACTAGGGAATGTGCACCAAACCATGGGGGTCTTGGTACAAATAGACCCCCACCCCATGCCAGGAAGTTAAAAGGGTTGTCCAGTTACCTCCTGAAACCCCCTTTAAGTGGCACTGTGCCCTAATTTTGTCTGCCCCTTTATTTTTGCCGCGTTCACTTTGATTTTGACGTATATTATCCCGTGGACTCGGATTTCGCTCTATCCGTTAAAACAGCGGCCAGCAACCTCCAACGCTCCGGCTGTTGGGAAACTACAACTCCCAGCATGATCCATTCACTTTTATGGGAGCTTTAACAACAGCCAAACAAGTGCGTATGCTGGGAGTCGTATTTTTCCCACAGCTGATCCCAGCATTAAAAGGTTAAAATGTGTCTGTGTCTTTTCCGCAAGGTAATGATTCGGAAATAGTCTGTCTGTCAGCTCAGTACGGTTCTGTACGTTGTTGCAGATTCTGCCGTGGCTGAACGTGGCCTAATAATGTAGTGATCTGATTATGTCCCATCTGTATCTGCATTTAGCAGACATGGCCTCCTTGAAGGTGTGGCTGGAGCGAAGCATTGCTTCAGGGTAAACATAGGATGTGTTTAGAGTAAACGGACGTTCTAGATCCAGCCGGGCGCGGGGCGACGTTCCGGCCAGACCACGACAGTACAAACCGGCGGAAAGCGGATATTCACGTTCTTATGTATCGCAGAGGAAAGCTGCGCACGGGACAGTGTGCCTCTGGGAGGGGGCGACTGAGGGCTGTGCAGGGGGATTAATGGAGCCCAGAAAAATCCCTGCCCCCTTGATCAGGATCTCAAGGTGACTGATATGAGAAGGACGACTCCTTAAAGGGCTTCTGTCATCAGGAACCTGGTGATTGTCGCAAATGATGTCCCAATCTCAGCTGAAGGTCTCTGTCCCTTCTCTCTGTGGCTCCCCCTGCCTTCCGAGCGGAGCCCCCGCAGTGAAATCGCGGGGCTCCGATCTGTTGCCATGGCAGAAGCACTCCGTGGAAATCTCCATACTGAGCTGCGCACGAGGCACAGCTCACCAGGGAGAGTGTAAAAATCCTATTCCCGAAAAAAATCTAAACTAGTAAAATATATTTTTTTAAAAATTCCTGTCCGGTGAGTGCCGTAACGGAAAAAGAATGAAAAACATGCGATTCGCCATTTTTTTATCACTGTTTTTTGTATAACTGTGATCAAAAAGCCATAGGTGCCACAAAAATGGTACCAATAAAAACTACAGTTCGTTACGCCAAAAACAAGCCCTCATACAGCTCTGTAGACCGAAATATAAAAAAAAAAATGGCAATGCATAGAAAAGTTAGATTTTTGCAAAGGGTTTTTATTTTTTTAAAGTAACATAAGTAGTAAAACTAAATAAAAACCTATACAAGTTTGGTATCGCCGCATTCCTATTGAGCCGTCAGGTCATTTTTGGCGCCGTGATGTCAAACCCCCAAAAACCTAGAATTATGTTTTGTTTTTTCAATTTAACAACACACAGAATTTTGTTCTTGTTTTCTAATAAAAGACATGTTAAGGCTACATGCACACGAATGTTGTTTGTTTTACGTGTCCGTTCCGTTTTCTTTGTGGATAGGATGCGGATCCATTCATTTTAACGGATCCGCTGTCCGCATCCGTATGTCCGTTCCGTATCCCCGCAAAAAAAAAAATAGAACATGTCCTATTCTTGTCCGTTTTAGGCATTGTTACAATGGATCCGCAAAAAAAAACGGATGGCATACGTTTTTTGTTTTTTTTTGCGGATCCGTGGGTCGTGTGCATGTAGCCTAAGTTAAATGGTACCATTAAAAAAAAAATACATCTTGTCCCACAAAAAATAAGCCCACATAGGGCTATGTGAACTGAAAAATAAAAACGTTATGGCTACTGGAACGTGAGGACGAAAAAACTAAAATGCTAAACCAAAAATGGGCCCAGGACTTAAGGGGTTAAAGGTCCGACAGAGGGCCGGGGAGGGGGTTGTAGGTAAATCCACACAGGACGGAATGGCTGTGGATTTGCACAGGTAAAATCTGCGACGGATTAGGGTTTGATCGCAGCCTGAAAATCGGAAGTGTATATTTTCTGTGCCGTCAAAGCCGGACCCTTGGTGGTGGTCGGCATGCTCACATCCGGGATCCATGTTTTGCTGATTTATATTGTGCTCTGTAACCATTTCCGTTTTTTTTTCTTCCCCCTAAGGGCTCAGACCATCATGAAAGCTCGTTTGAAAGGCGCCCAAACGGGACGCAACCTGCTGAAGAAAAAGTCTGATGCCTTAACCATGCGCTTCCGACAGATCCTCAAGAAAATTATAGAGGTGAGACCCGCCGTGTATTGGCCATTCCACTTTTGAAAAGTGGGCGAGCTTAGCCCGTCACGCTGATGTAAGCTAAATTTTCCAACAGCGACGTTTAAAAAAAAAAAGCAAAAAACGCTGCAATCCGACTCTGGGGAAAAGGCATCTTAGACACAGACAGAAGTGCTAGTAAATTTGGCGCAAATTACATCAAAGCAGACGCCTGCAGAATTGACTTTCAAAAGTCCCCTCATGATAAATCTTCCCCGTTGAGTCACCGCCTGGTAAAGACTGTCTGAGCGCCAAATTCTTGAGTGGAAAATTTCAGCAGTGATGCATCATACCTATTTCCACTACCATTTTATATCTGGACAAATACGGGCATGTGTGAGACATGGCCGTCATATCCTTCTTAGACCTCATGCACATGGCCGTATTTTCGGTCCACATTTTTGCGGACCCGTTCATTTAAATGGGGCCGCAAAAGATGCAGACTGTACAACTTGTGCTGTCCTCATCCGTACGTCTGTGCCTCTGCCCAGCCCCAAAAAAATTCAACATATCCTATTGGCCGTTCTTGCGTGCAAGTTTTTAAAAAAAATAAAAATTTGGCGGCAAGATCCACAATTTATGGCTTACAAAGGCCTAAGCTGAGAGCGGAGGGCTGTCATTAGCTCCCAGTGCTGGTCAAGATGTATGTGAGCGCCCTCTGGTGGCTACTAACGTGCAGCTTCCTTGTCAGAGAGATTGCATACAACACTGGCGCAGGGTCAGATACCATCAATAATGGGGGACTGTGCCTAGCTGGCAGCACTAGGAGACACTGAGGTTGGAACTGGTGTAGGGGGCAATGCATGACTAATATTCTGGTGTTCTTGAATCCCTGTGTCCTTCATGACCACCTCAGGCCTTGCATTTGTCACAAAAACCCTAAAAGCATCTGTTTCTAGCCAGAATATTCCTTTAACTTCTTAGGGTAGTCTCAGATGAGTGTTCCCTGTGGGAAACGCGCCCCATGGGCATTGCTCACCTGGAGTGGAGGCCGGCACATAAGAAAAACAGACCAGCAGCTGAAAAGCTGTGGCCTCCAACTCCAACCACCATGACCAGACTCTCTCAAATACAGCGTCTTATAGAGAGGGATGTACTTGTTCACCCAATGTATTAGAGCAGGAAAAGTCCTCTTTTGGGACTTAATTTGATCAGAAGAATGAGGTTCCCCAGACACTGCTCAGTACTCCAGAGGAGACAAGATGGAAAGGTGGTCATTTATGTGGACAACTGTAGTTTCTGCAGCACCCACAAACTACAACGGTGATAGCTGTGTGGACACCTTATCTTCTCCTCTCCGGTGTGCTGAACAGGGAACCCCCATTCTCTCACTAGGTGAGTGTTGCAACCCCCTCCGTCACACATTTTATGGCATAGATGAGGACACCCCTTTAAGACTTACTGTGGCCTCCAGGCCAGGAAACCTGTGCTCCTCTGGTGTAATGTTGTCTCTAGGAGGGTAAGTACAGATGATATGATTTCTGTCTTCAGAGGTGACTACGTTTCTCATTGACATTTGTGTTGTAGACCAAGATGCTTATGGGGGAGGTGATGAGGGAAGCTGCCTTCTCGCTCGCTGAAGCCAAATTCACTGCAGGAGATTTCAGGTGAGCAGAACCTGTTCTAGATACACCTTGATCCCTCACGTCCTACTGTCCAAATATTAATGTCCCTGGATGTAGCAGGTACAGAGACGACCAGAATTCCTTATGTCATAGGAGTTTGTAAGTTTGATCTACTGTGTGACTGAAGCTGTCTCGCATGTATGGGGGTGTCCCCGCTCCCTCTGCTGATGGCAAATTTCGGGGGAAAAGGATTGGGGCGTTCAGCTAAAAGCTGTGTTAGGCTCAGTTCACACTATGTGTACGTTGGAGCAATATGTCTAGAGACTTGCCTGACACACATCTTTGACATATGGCAAGGTATAGCCATACAATGGTGTGTGTGTGTGTGTGTGTGTGTATATATGTATATATATCACCCCTAGGTAGTTTAAAATTAAAAAAATAACAGCCTCTGTTGGGTGAATGGTGGTTGTATAGACACTGCGCATTTTCCTAGCACATACGGCGAGCAGAATGTGAATGTAGTGATACCCGGGCACCCTCCCTCTTATAATTCATGTTAGGTTCCATTGATCTCGGCCTAATGTAGTATTTTTCCTCAACAGTACAACGATTATCCAGAATGTGAATAAAGCCCAAGTTAAAGTGAGAGCCAAGAAGGACAACGTGGCAGGTAATGGACAGGGTGTAATGAGGGGTTCAGGTGCACCTCCCTCCCGTGATGTCTTCTCGTCACACCGGAGACGGTATCACAGGAGGCCTGGCTGTACAGAGACTGGCAAGGAAACCAACTCATATATAAAAAAAATATATATATATTTTGCAGGTAACTTTTAGGCTCCTGCCACGCTACATCTTTTCCTTGGCAAGTGGTTTTTCAGGTGGTGTTTACTAGGCTTGCAATTATTTTTTTTTCCAAGCTGGTTTTAACTATAGACAAGTCTGTGGGAAAACATCTGAAAAAAACGCAGACTACAGTCAAAAAGAAAATGCTAGGAATCTTTTTGAAAACACCACTAAACCAGTGCTTATAGAGCATTTTATCAGTTCCTTTTAGCCAGCATGTAACAACTGGCCATAGCTGTCAATAAGGGGTTGTCCAGGATTAGAAGAACATGGCTATGTCCACAGGTTGTGTGGTATTGCCCCTTGCCCCATTCACTTCAGTGGAGCTGACCGCAGTTGATGCTCCACAGCATCCACATGTAGTACTTCACAGTGATGAGTGGAGCTGCAATCTCTGACATAACCAATGTCTAGGTGTGCTGTGTTTTTAGAAGAAAGCAGCCATGGTCTTCTAATCATGGACCAGCCCTTGAAATTTGCACTTATACTAATGAAGGTAGCTCAGCTGCTTCGAGTGTGTAGACCACACCTTGAAAAATACATCTACAATGTCCTTCATCTGTCTGCTGTTCATATTGACAGGTGGTTTCTGGGTTACTTTAGTCTTCTACATTGGTATAAGGTCATATATGGTGACCACTATGGCGGTGGCTACAGCACTGCTGTGGATTGAATGGTATAGAAATGTAGAGGGGAAGTTCTTGTCAGACATTCATGGACGCAAGATATGAAGGACGTGCCATACACTGACTGTTCTTCCTTCTCCCAGGTGTGACCTTACCTGTGTTTGAGCATTACCAAGAAGGAGGAGATAGTGAGTATGAGTGATTCTCTCCTATACCCTCCCAAGTCTCTCCTTGTACACATGCATCCTCTCTCCAACCTCCACTGTATTCGTACCCTCAGGTTATGAATTAACGGGTCTTGCGAGAGGTGGAGAACAGCTCGCTAAACTGAAGAGGAACTATGCAAAGGCTGTGGAGCTGCTGGTAGAACTGGCCTCCTTGCAGGTATAGCCTGATCTGTGTCCTTAGTCTTTATGTACATATATCTACATTCAGGGGTATACGGGACATTTACCAAACTGGAATTTCTGATATCGCTTCCATCGTAAAGTGGTGGAACACTTTAGGTTATACCATTGCTGTATGTCTTGGAGTTTGAATCTCCCTGAGAAATAAGGGACCGCAGTGCCACCCAATAACTGATGTGCAGCAGTACTCATTTAGGTTAATGGGGCAATTGGATGGCTGGGGCGCCACTGGGCATGGATAACTTGGAAGAGGATGCAGCCCCATCCTTCTCGATGACACCCACACTGATCATAAAGTGATGGCATAACCTAGGCCTTACTTTATAAGATAGGAATAGCCCTTTAACTTTGCAGATGTATTAAATATAACGTAACTTGTTCCCATTCAATACACTAGAAACCACAGCAACGCAATAATATTACAGCCATTTGACGTGATGTATAGTCCTTGTCAGGTACATTTTAAGTCTATATTCTATAAATAGTGGTTTATTAGCTATAATCACTGCCATGCTAAACCTTCATTTCAATATAAGCCATACTAGGAGGAGACTTGAATTACTGCAGCCCTTTACTTCCTCCCTGCCAGTGTCAGCTGCACAAGCAGATATAGAGAGAGGTTAAGAAATGCAAGTTATTTCAGCCATAACAGGAAATTACAAGCCGTCCCTTGCATGCCTGGATAGAAAAGTAGCTAGTTAATAAAAACTTGTGTTTACAGCAGGCTCTGTGCGAGCCGTGTAGACAGTGCTTTGAGAGTAAAAAATTGACAAGGAGCATAGGGTTGTAGAAAAACGAAGAAAAAAAAAATTACTTTTTAAAATGTCCCGCGGCTCTGATCCTTGCTGGGCCTGCAGTTGTTCACATGTGCATGAACGTCATGTGACCGCTGAGGCCATTGATTGGCTGCAGCGGTCACATGAAGTATAAACTGCATTTGACCACTGCAGTCCCAGTGAGGATCGGATGGACATTTTAAAAGGTACGTTTTTATTTTTTATTTTATACAGTCCCCGGTCTTCGCCGTTTAAAAAAAAAAAACTTTGGAAAACCCCTTTTAAGTACATTATCAGCAGCTTCACCCATCTGTCTGCTAGTCTGGAACAGGACATGTACACAGCTTCTGAATGCAAACCTGAGTGTTCTCATTCACTGACAGCAAACTAAGAGCTTGATAACGGCAAGAAATTAAAACTGTAGAAAGTTGTAGAACTTTTAATTTATTCAGCAAATAATTTTTTTATATACTCGGAAACCGGTCACCTGCCAAAACTGTTACATCACTGAACCTCCCTTATTCGGCACAGCTCCACGGAGTCTTCCTCCCATGGTTCCTGAAATGTGGTTTTGCATAGCCAAGGGGGTGGTCACCATTGCTCAAGGGGGAGTCCAATCAGCATGAACTGTCTGAACACTAAATTCACTCTCCCTTGGCTATACACGGCCACTTTTACTTATTGGGCACAGAAACTAATGGTCCCAGGTATTTTGGGAATGGGACGGGGGAACGGCACAGAAGAATAAATTCCACCACAATATTCACTGGAGCCAAGTGAGGGAGGCACGAGGATTTAAAATTTCCAGCGTGTGACAGGTCCTCTTCAAGGCAACTAACCAACTCTTTTCTCTTGTACATTACTGCAGACTTCATTTGTCACTTTAGATGAAGCCATTAAAATCACGAACCGACGTGTTAACGCCATAGAACATGGTAAGGAAATCAAAATTTTATTTTTTTTTCCTACCCCCTTTTTGCTTTTGTCTATATTGTATTACTCATTATTGAATATCTAGGAGGTTGCTGTAGAGCAGGGACACCCAGCTGGCATCGTACTGAGGCTGCCAGTTATCCAGACCTCTGCATATCCTGATTTCTACTGTATTTGTATCCTCAGGATGCAGATACAGTTGAGTCCAATGGTGAAGCAGGAAGCGGTTAGCTTCACCGATTCTCTGCCATTGGTGGTTAAGGCTGAGTTCACACGGGCGAGATTTCCGCGCGGGTGCAATGCAGTAGGTGAACGCATTGCACCTGCACTGAATCCTGACCCATTCATTTCAATGGGGCTGTGCACATGAGCATTTTTTTTCACGCATCACTTCTGCAATGCTTTAAAATCGCAGCATGTTCTATATTCTGCGTTTTTAACGCAGCCCTGGCTCCATAGAAGTGAATGGGGCTGCGTTAATAACGCATTGCATCTGCAAGCAAGTGCGGATGCAATGCGTTTTTCACTGATGGTTGCTAGGAGATGTTGTTTGTAAACCTTCAGTTTTTTATCACGCGCGTGAAAAACGCATCAAAACGCATTGCATCCGCGCGGAAAAAACTGAACAACTAAACGCAATTGCAGCCAAAACTGACTGAACTTGCTTGCAAAATGGTGCGAGTTTAACTGAACGCACCCTGAACGCATCCGGACCTAATCTGTCACGCTCGTGTGAACTCAGCCTAAAGGGTTTATCCAAAGTATAAAACATGACCCCCAACGCCCGGGCCCTCTCATATACATTATACTTATCCCGCTCCCTGGCACTCTCATCGCTTCTGAACCGTGTGACGGAGGGGGGGGGGGAGAGAGCAGCCAGTAGCAGAAGGGGATGAGCCTCCCTAGCGTCACCCGCGATGCTAGGGAGGCTCGTCCCTGTTGTGGCCTGCTATTGGCTCCTCCCCCTGTCGCTAGATGCTTTGATCCACACAACGGGGAGATGCAGCGGCACCCGTGTGGGGATCGGGAGCGAGGTATGTATAATCTATATGGGGGGGGGGGGCATGTTTTATACTTTGGATAACCCCTTTAAACGCAGGAAGTCACAGACCTGCTCCACTCTGTTCATCAGAGGGAATGTGGGCTAGGTGAATATTCAAATAAATTGGATGCAGTAAGAAGTATCGCCCTGTGGTGGCTATTTTAGGGGACATCCTATTGGGAGGGAGGTGGCACTTAGAGGCATTATACTGTGTCGAGGGCACTAAGTATTGTTATTGTGAGGTGGCGCTAAGGGACTATAGGTGGTGTAAAGGGGATTAGGTGTGGCTTATTGTAAGAAAAATAAAATTGCTTCAGAGTGCCACCCGCCTTGCATTTTCTCCACTCATACCCTTGCCCAGCAGCAGACTCGGGTATGTAGACCTTTTAGTAGTATAGGATCTTTCTCCATACACCATACCATGTGGGTGGATTATAAATGACCCCATTACTTGCATCGTCAGTGAATTTTGTTCTTGAGCTCAAAATATATGGACATGCCCTAGGAGAACATTCATACAGTCAAAATCTTTGTTGACCAGGAAGCGAAGTCAATGACATTCTTTCTTTGTCTCCTCTCCCCAGTCATTATACCTAGGATTGAGCGTACCTTGTCCTATATCATTACTGAGCTCGATGAGCGTGAAAGAGAAGAGTTCTACAGGTAACCATGACTTCTTCTGCACATTATTGCTATCGATCTCACATGAAGACCCCTCTTAGGTCACAAGATGATGAATTTCGGACGACCATGTTAGGCTACTTTTTTTACACTCGCGTTTTGGGCGGATCTGTTAGAATAATATAACCGCATGCATCCGTCATGAACTGATCCAATTGTATTATCTGTATCATAGTCAAGACGGATCCGTCATGAACTCCATTGAAAGTCAATGGGAGACGGATCAGTTTTCTACTGTGCCAGTATCCGTCGCCATTGACTTACATTGTGTGCCAGGATGGATCTGTCTTACTCCGCACCACATGGCAGACAGCAATACACTTCAAGCAGTGTTTTGGTGACTGATCGGAGGCAAACTGATGCATTCTGAGCGTATCCTTTTCCATTCAGAATGCATTAGGGCAAAACTGATCCGTTTTGGACCGCGTGTGAGAGCCTGAACGGATCTCGCAAACGGAAAGCCAAAACGCCAGTGTTAGAGTGGTTGACAGCTAAACGAATCTGCCAAGATGGAAAATATTGTCTGAAACTACACGTGTAGTCGCTCTCGTCGGATCCCACCGTGAACTGAAAGGCTACATTGCACCCTAGTTCTGCTTCTGTTTTCGCCTCTTAAAGGGTCTTTCTGTAATGAGAATAGCCCCTCATATGGCAGTGTCTGTACCTGGGGATTCAGCTCTCTGCCACTCAAGTGAATGAGACAAAGCTACAATACCGGGCACAGCTAAGCAATGAAGGGGATGCATCATGGTCCGTTCAGCTAGCTAATCCATCTCCTATTGATGGGCAATCAATTGCAACATCCCAGAAATCCAATTTAAAGACGCCTACAAAAAGTTACCTTGAGTGCGCTGGATAGGAATGCATGTTGAGTGCATGTTAAATGGGGCTTAACACCTTAAAGGGGTTGTCCGGGTTCAGAGCTAAACCCGGACATCCGTCCCTTTTCACCCCGGCAGCCCCCCTGACATGATCATCGGAGCAGTTAATGTTCCGATGCTCTCCTTTGCCCTGCACTAAATCGCGCAGGGCAAAGGCATTTTTAGGAGTTCCGGTGACGCACCGGGCTCTCCATGGGGCTGACAGGAACCCCGGTGATGTCACCGGCACTGAAGGGCGGGATTTAGCTCTGCCCTAGCCAGTAAAATGGCTAGGGCAGAGCTAAAGCCCGTCCCTCAGAGCCGGTGACGTCACCGAACACACTGCTGGGCGGAAGTTACCGCCCGTCAGTGTGTTATTGAAAACACAAGAGCCTGTGCCCTGCGCGATGTAGCACAGGGCACTGGAGCGCATCGGAGCATGAGATGCTCCGATGCTAGGCTCAGGGGGGCTGCCGGGGTGAAAATAAGGGTATGTCTGGGTTCAGCTCTGAACCCGGACAACCCCTTTAAGGACCAGGCCATTTTTTGCAAATCTGACTAGTGTCATTAAGTGCTGATAACTTTAAAACACTTTGACTTATCCAGGCCGTTCTGAGATAGTTTTTTTCATCACATATTGTACTTTATGACACTGGTAAAATGGCGTAAAAAAAATTAGCAAAATTCCAAGTTTTAATTTCTCTACTTCTATAATACATAGTAATACCTACAAAATAGTTATTGCTTTACATTCCCCATATGTCTACTTCATGTTTGGATCATTTTGGGAATGATATTTTATTTTTTGGGGGATGTTACAAGGCTTAGAAGTTTAGAAGCAAATCTTGAAATTTTTCAAAAACAGACTTTTCAAGGACCAGTTCAGGTTTGAAGTCACTTTGTGAGGCTTACATAATAGAAACCACCAATAAATGACCCCATTCTAGAAACTACACCCCTCAAGGTATTCAAAACTGATTTTACAAACGTAATTAACCCTTTAGGTGTTCCACAAGAATTAATGGAAAATAGAGATACATTTTCAAAATTTCACTTTTTTGGCAGATTTTCCATTTTAATATTTTTTTTCCAGTTACAAAGCAAGGGTTAACAGCCAAACAAAACTCAATGTTTATGGCCCTGATTCTGTAGTTTACAGAAACACCCCATATGTGGTCGTAAACCGCTGTACGGGCACACGGCAGGGCGCAGAAGGAAGGGAATGCCATACGGTTTTTGGAAGGCAGATTTTGCTGGACTGTTTTTTTGACACCATGTCCCATTTGAAGCCCCCCTGATGCACCCCTAGAGTAGAAACTCCAAGAATGTGACCCCATTTTAGAAACTACGGGATAAGGTGGAAGTTTTGTTGGTACTAGTTTAGGGTACATATGATTTTTGGTTGCTCTATATTACACCTTTTTGTGAGGCAAGGTAACAAGAAATAGCTGTGTTGGCACAGTTTTTTTTTTTTTGTTATTTACAACATTCATCTGACAGGTTAGATCATGTGGTATTTTTATAGAGCAACTTATTACGGACGCGGCGATACCTAATATGTATACTTTATTTATGTAAGTTTTACATTAAAAAAAATCATGTTTTAGTGTCTCCATATTCTGAGAGCCATAGTTTTTTTCAGTTTTGGGGCAATTATCTTAGGTAAGGTCTCATTTTTTGCGGGATGAGATGACGGCTAGATTGGTACTATTTTGGTGGGCGTACACCTTTTTGATCGCTTGCTGTTGTTCTTTTTTGTGATGTAAGACGACAAAAATAAATTGTTCATTCAGCAGTTTTTATTTTTTACGGTGTTTATCTGAGGGGTTAGGTAATGTAATATGTTTATAGAGCCGGTCGATACGGACGCGGCAATACCTAATATGGGGGGCTGGATCTCACAGGCTCGTCACCGGAAGGCAGCGTGATGTCTTCCTTAGACATTGTGCTGCCTTCCATGCCATCGGGTCCCCCCTACAGCCCAACGGGGACCCGATGGCACCGCCGCCCGCAACATGAAAAGCCGCAGGTCTGAATTGACACGTTGGTACAGGTGTACCAACAAAACTTCCACCCTATCCCGCAGTTTCTAAAATGGGGTCACATTCTTGGAGTTTCTACTCTAGGGGTGCATCAGGGGGGCTTCAAATGGGACATGGTGTCAAAAAAACAGTCCAGCAAAATCTGCCTTCCAAAAACCGTATGGCATTCCTTTCCTTGTGTGCCCGTACAGCGGTTTACGACCACATATGGAGTGTTTCTGTAAACTACAGAATCAGAGCCATAAATATTGTTTTCTTTGGCTGTTAACCCTTGCTTTGTAACTGGGAAAAAAAAATATTAAAATGGAAAATCTGCTAAAAAAAAAAGTGGAATTTTGAAATTGTATCTATTTTTCATTCATTCTTCTGGAACACCTAAAGGGTTAACCAAGTTTGTAAAACCAGTTTTGAATACCTTGAGGGGTGTAGTTTCTATAATGGGGTAATTTTTGGGTGGTTTCTATTATGTAAGCCTCACAATGTGACTTCAGACCTGACAAGTTGGTTTTAGAAAATTTCTGAGCCTTGTAACATCCCCCAAAAATAAAATGTCATTCCCAAAATGATCCAAACATGAAGTAGACATATGGGGAATGTAAAGTAATAACTAATTGTGTAGGTATTACTATGTATTATAGAAGTAGAGAAATTGAAACTTGGACATTTTCAAAGTTTTGGGCAAATTTGGTATTTTTTTTTGTAAATTAAAGTGAATTTTTTTGACTATTTTACCAGTGTCATCAAGTACAATATGTGACGAAAAAACTGCCTCAGAATGGCCTGGATAAGTCAAAGCGTTTTAAAGTTACCACTTAAAGTGACACTGGTCAGATTTGCAAAATAGGTGAAATACGTCCTAAAGGGGTTGTCAACTTTTTTTTTATACTGATTACCTATCCTCAGAATAGGTCATCAATATCAAATCGACAGGGGGCTGACTCCCAGCAATCAGCTGTTTGAAGAGAAGGCAGCACTCGTACGAGTCGTGCTCGCCATTGCGACTGCAGTGCTGAGCAGGTGTAATTAGATCTTAGGCTACTTTCACACTGGCGTTCGGTGCGGATCCGTCTTGTATCTGCACAGACAGAGCCACACTGATAATGCAAACACTTGTTCTTAAAGCGATTCTGTCACCAAGTTAACTTAAAATCTATACAGAAAAAAACTTGGGCTGTGTGATTTTATTTTCTTTAAAAAAGGATTTTAGAGATATGTAAATTATTCTTGTAGGTGCCCAAGGGGCTGTACGAACCTTCCTGGTGCCCAGCCATGCCCCCCTGTGAAGGAGCCCAGCACCGCCCATGTCCTCCGAATCTCCTCCTTTCATCAACGATAGATTGCCGCGAGCTCGAGCATGCACAGTTCCTTCCCTGAGGCTGATGCCAGCACAGGGAAGGAACACTATACCGACACTGCGCATGCGCAAGCTCACGGCAATCTATCGTTGATGAAAGGAGGAGATTCGGAGGACATAGGCGGTGCTGGGCTCCTTCACAGGGGGGCACGGCTGGGCACCAGGAAGGTTCGTACAGCCCCTTGGGCACCTACAAGAATAATTTACATATCTCTAAAATCCTTTTTTAAAGAAAATAAAATCACACAGCCCTATAGGACAGATATATCGCGAATATGCTAGCGGCGATTTAGCCGCGTATGTCCGCATCTCTATAGCCGTTCACTTCAACGGGACTGCTCCTTCTTATTAACTTGAACAGGAAGTAGCCGTCCCATAGAAGTGAATGGGATGGCTGAGATGGTAAACGGTAGGAGCGCTGCAGTCTCTTTAGACAGCTGGTCGGCGAGGGAGCTGGGAGTCAGACCCCCACTGATCTAATGAAGAAAAAGCAGGCAACCCCTTTAAGAGGAAACGCCAGGAACGTCAAGTCTGGGAGCAAGTAACGGAACTGCCCGACATAGGAAGGCACACTGCGAGACGAGAATTGTATGTTCGTTAGGCAAATTAATGTTCACATTAAATAATTAGGGATTTTCTATCTTGTTGTAGATTGAAAAAGATTCAAGAGAAGAAGAAAATTATCAAAGAAAAGGCAGAGAAGGAGCGTCTGAAGTGGGAGGACTCCTCCAGGGGCTCTGAGCCGGCCAACCTCCTGGCTGAAGATCGAGATGAAGACCTGCTGTTCGACTAGTGCGCTTGGAACAGAACACACTGTATAATATGAATGACCTCAATCCCAGGGGTTGTAACTGTAAGAACATGCTTGGTGCCACCTTCATCCATGGGCACTGGGAGCAGCCATGCCCTTCAGTACAATGTTAGTTAACCCAAGACACCATTCTCTCAGCCGTCCCTAAAACGTGGTGAAGCCTGCATGACCGTTAAGTTATTGTGCGTGATTGTCCCTGCGATGACAGTAAAAGAGCAGTCGTGTCCAGTAACCTGGTCTTATTGTATTCATTGCCTGGCAGATTCACTATACGGTCTCCATGATGGGACAAGGGACACAACCATGCAGTCTCCAGCAACCAGGGATTGGGTTATGCTCTGCATGTAATGTTTTCCAAGTATTTCTTTAACAGTAGGGCTGGAGGAAGGCTACGTGCACCCCTGTGCCCACCTAACGCAGGCGTATGGCATGTTGTAAAATAAATCTAACACTAACAAACCAGAGAGGAAGGATAGGAAGTTTTCAGCCTCAGCCCAGTGTCCAGAGCTGACTTCAGGTCTACTGGCCTGTACTCCGGCATCCTGAATTCTTAGGATGCTTCGAGTTCGGATCAGTCCGCCTACACACTTGTTCATAAAGTAAAATTTCTACTACAGAGATCTTGAAAATGGTAAAAAAATAAATAAAACACAATGGTGGTCATTTATCAAACTAGCCAAAGATATCCCCTGCGCTGACTGAGTGCGCAGGACTGATCACAAATTAGATGCATCCTCCTCCGGCAGTCCGTGCGTCTAGATTGAAATCTATTTAGGGTCTTGCGACTTCTTCAGACATAAAAAAAAATATGACATCAGCAATCCTGGTAAATGACCCCCAATGTAGATCCGAACTCTTGGTATACAATTATAAATATGTCTGAACTACATATATTGATGACCTGTCCTCAGAATAGGGATGAGCGAATCTACTCCGGAGCTTGTACAGTATTAGAATGTATTGGCTCCGATGAGCCGAAGTTATTCCTTTGCGAAGTCTTGTGAGACTTCGGGTAATAACTTCATAAATTAATTTGTACTGTAAAAAAACATTTCCTGAACCCAGGTTCGGTTCCAAGTGGTAAATGTTTTTTTACAGTACAAATTAATTTATGAAGTTATTACCCAAAGTCGCAACACTTCACCAAGCAATAACTCCGGCTCGTCGGAGCCAATACATTCTAATACTGTACGGAGCTCCGAAGTCGATTCGCTCATCCCTATTCTGAGGACAGGTCAATAATATCTGTAGTTCAGACATATTTATAATTGTATACCAAGAGTTCGGATCTACATTGGGGGTCATTTACCAGGATTGCTGATGTCATATATTTTTTTGTCTGAAGAAGTCGCAAGACCCTAAATAGATTTAACCTGTTTCATCCGAAGTCGATTCACTCTTCCCTAGTCATGAATTAACAGATCAGCGGTGGTCCGACTTCCCTTTAATCCCATCACTGGGGTTCCTCTGAGTATACCCATACCTTGAGTGGGTAAGCAGCACAGTATCTTCTGTGGAGCATAGTTCGGTATAACTAGTCCCACGAGGAAGTCCTTATTAACACAATCCTACAATTAGAAAAGTCATGAGAATGCCTGGATGCAATAGTGAAACAGGACTCTTGGTCCTTAGGGGGGCAAAAATGGATAAGGCGACTTTGCCAGGAATCCATCTTACATTTCTGGTTACGCCACTGGGTTCCACGCAATCAGCGTTGCTCATTTCCGTTGAAATCAAGATTCAAAATTAGCTCACCTTTTATCAGAACTCTGCCTTGTGCTGTTCCTCTCTTACACCTCCTGGAAATGTATGAATACATCGGGCAGTATCAGGAGGCTAAGTGCTGTGCTCCACGTGAAAGAAGAACTCAGACGTACAACCGTGATTTTATTCTGAATCTTACATTTATACAAAGCTGTGACATCTCATCCATACACAGTGCAGATACATGAGGGTTAGAAAATGGAGGATAAAATCGTTAAGGCATCACATTCTCCATCTTGTACCGGTTTACTTTCGAACGTATGACAAGGAACCAATGGGTCGTCCAGTCATTAAATATTACATCACGTATAAAGGGAACAGTTCCTCAATGGGAATCTCTTATAAAACGCTTCCACACCATTGTTATGGCGCCCCCTAGTGTTCTTTTAATACCCTCTTAGAACAGCCTGCTTTTAGGGGCTTTTCTTATTGCTGCCCTATCCTCAGGATAGGTCATCAATACCAGACTCCCAGCACCCCACTGATCAGCTGTTTTGAGGCCGCTACAGCCTCCTCCAAGGCCAGTGACGTCACATTCATCAGTCACATGGTCTAGGCGCAGCTCACTCGTATTCAAGTGAATGGGCCTAGGCTGCAACATCAAGCACAGCGTATGTACAACGTATGGCATTGTATACGGTAAGCTGTGAGGAGGCCGCAGCACTCGCCAAAGCCTCTTCAAACTACTGATCCTCAGGATACGTCATCATTATCAGATCGGCGGGACCCCCGCGATTAGTGCGGGCAGTCTCACTTCTCACCACTGCTGTCTATGACTAAGACAGGACCCCCACCAATCTGATAGTGATGACCTACCCTAAAGATAGGCCATCAATAGTAAAAAGCCCGGACAACCCCTTTAAGAGGCACACGCCTCAATCTGAAATCCATGCCAGCTAGGAGCTAAGCCAGAGCTTGCACAAAATTTCCAACGATTTGTGCACCTATATCCTGGCACCGAGGGGTACATAAATCTTCCCTATTTTTTTTTTTACCATTTTCACAGCGGGTTTTTAAAGTAAAATCTATACAGAAAAAAAAATAAGTCTTTAGCACACGAAATACACTACAGACAAAACTTGATTTTATCCTGGCATTTTTGGCATGCTGTAAGTTTTTAATATTTTTTTTTTGCCCCCATAGGTTCCTCTATACGAGTTGAGATAAACGCAATAATTAAAAAAAAAATAAGTTTAAGACTAAAAAATTTTTTTAAAAACTGTTTTTCACCTTTAAAGAACAAGAGGAACTGAGAAGTTGGACTGAGCTACCAGACACCAGGGGGCGCCACAAGATGTAAAAGTAATACACGGGAGCTTTTTTTCAAATATAATATGTAATTTAGGAGTGCGCCTTTTTAACAAATATTCCCGGATAAACCGGACAATCGTGCTCAGCATAAAAAGAAACACTCATTTTCTACATAAAAAAAAAAAAAAAGATGAATGTTCTCTAAGGAACTGGTTTTCATAAACCCCCCCCACTGTCTTCAGAGTCAATCGGTTGATAAATGACCCCCACAACTAGTATTCAGTGTAAGTACAAATTCTCAGTATCCAGTGTCTCCCTGCCCCAGAAAGCAGAAACAAGTAGGTTTGCAAAGAATTACGACCCAGGAATTGTCCTAGGCATGGGAAGGTAATAGAGAGACTACGGGGGTCATTCACTAAATGATATGCGCCAGTTTTCTGGCATATAACTGTTGAGCAAAGGTTATTTGCGCTGCATTCTGTGACTTTCCTCACTCATGCCAGGTCTAAAAAAAGGGGTTGTAGCGTGGGCTTAAAAAATGGTCTAAATTTAAGCCAGCAAGGAAGCTGTATTACATATAGACTGGCGTTGGAATGCGCCAAAGTTATATAGAGGCGCCAGGCAGATCCACCACTAGTGTCTAAACTGCTGGTCTTAAAGGGGTATTCCCATCACATACAATGGGGGCATATCGCTAGGATATGCCCCCATTGTCTGATAGGTGCGGGTCCCACATCTGGGACCCGCACCTACAACCAGAACGGATCGGGGAGAGCTGTGGCTGGAGGACCCCAGGGTCTGTCCACCACCAAGCGCTGCTCCCATACAAGTGAATGGGAGCGCACCGCGCACGAGCGGCCCCTGCTCCCATTTCATTTCTATGGGGCAGACGGAAATAGCCAACCCAGCGCTCGGCTACCCCATTGAAATGAATAGAGGGCGCAGTGCACCCTCCATTCAATTTTTCCACCACTCATTTGCTATACGTTAATATGTCCACAATGCATATATACGGTTCCGCTCCAGTAAAAGGTTTTGTCCCACGAAACATAGTCAACATTTTTCAAACCAGCACCCGCAGCTGAACACTTTTGTAATTGCAAGTAGTTAAAATTCAAGTATAGCCAGCGAGTTATTCAATAAAATCTGTCTTGATAGCGCCACCTGCTGTTTGCTTCTTTTTTTATTTCTCCATCCACCTCACTGAGGAGGTCGCACATGCTCAGTATAAATTTTCAACTGCAACCAGCCATATCTCCTGCTAGAAGCTGTGACCGTTAAAGGAGAGAGCTGCAGAAGAAAGGATACCCCCCTCCCTGAGAAAGGGCACGTCCACTGAGCTGCCAGCTTGATATAAATCTAGCAGAGCAATGAATGGGGAGATCTCTGGATCCATGTGAGGTACAGGGCTGGTTCTAGCTCTGTTAGAAAGAGGTTGTCATGTCCTATATGATGTCTGGTTTTTATTAAAGAGGACCTTTCACTAGTTTAAAAACTAACTATATCTGTGGGCAGAGCGGCGCCCAGGGGTCCCCCTGCACTTACTAGTATGTCTGGGCGCCACTCCGTTCGCCTGGTATAGGCACCGGTGTCTGCAGCTCCCTCTGTTGTACTGGGCAGAGTTTTTGTATTAGGGTTGTCCCTTGCTGCAGCGCTGGCCAATCGCAGCGCACAGCTCATAGCCTGGGACTCCCAGGCTATGAGCTGTGCACTGCGATTGGCCAGCGCTGCAGCAAGGGACAACCCTAATACAAAAACTCCGCCCAGTACAATAGAAGGAGCTGCAGACACCGGTGCTTATACCAGGCGAACGGAGCGGCGCCCAGACATACTAGTAAGTGCAGGGGGACCCCTGGGCGCCGCTCTGCCCACAGATATAGTTAGTTTTTAAACTAGTGAAAGGTCCTCTTTAAATACCCCTTTAAATGATCACCACTGAATGCCATTTTAGAATGCACATATTTAACTGGTCTAAGCAGAGTAATTCTAGTGTTCTTTGTTGTGATCCTGATTTACAGTACGTATTATGCTCCAGAGCTGCATTCACAATTCAGCTGGTTAATTAGAAGCAATTTATGAGCTTGCGCCAAGCTCCCAAGATGCATGTTAAATCATTGTACAGTGCCTGGGGTATAGACTGCAAATGACCAGACATTGCTCTGTACAAAAACTGCTCCAGCAAGAATCCTGGGAGATTTCAGCTCTGCAGAATAGTGAATGCAACCTTGGAGTGTAATACAGTCTGTAACGTTATGTATTCAAGTAATCAAGCAGTCCAAGCCACCCCCTCCCCTAAATAATAAGATAAGTGATGACCTCCATATACACGTGCACACATATCCTTCATTATAATCTGCGCCTACCTAAGTCTATCAATGTATCCTACAGTAGCACAAACATATACAGTAGAGTCCACATCTTCTCCACAGTCCTCACCTTATAACTAGCTATTATATATATCTGTACAGTTAAAGGTGACTTCCAGGACTTAGATATCAGACCGGTAGGGGAGAGACTCACTGCATGCCCCCCAATGTGCTGGTCCGGCAACTATACAGTGGACAGAGCCAGAGGCATAAGGCGCCATCCACTGTGTAGTGGCCATACAGAGGTACTGCAGCGCAGCTCCCAGTGGATGGAGCTTTCTGGCATCTGCCGAAAACAGCAGATAGGTGGGGGTGCAGGGTGTCAGCCCCCCCACCGATCTGATATTAACTACCTAAATCCATTTACGTAACGACCAATTAGTTTAATACTGAACAATTTATAATACATACAGTCCGTCGGCGTCCATCCATTCATCATATCCCGAGTCTGAAGCGTAGATACACATTAGTAAATGTATTGACGAAAGAAAGGTCCCTCCCCCACATATAAACAGCGCCACTTTTGTCCATGGGCATGTCTGGTACTGCAGCTCTTCATACCTGTTTAAATGCACAGGTCTGAAGCAAGAATCCAGAAGAAAGCAGACCTTTTATGTCATATGACCCCTTTAATCCTCATCACCTACATGATAACAGCAATGTATTGTCCCCTTTAAGACTGGCTGATGCCGAGCGTTACACTCGTCAATCTGATTGGTGACCAGAAGTATGTCCCAATGATCATTTTTCCAAAAAATCTCAGATTTCTCTGGTTCTGGGAGCCTAATAGTCCATGAACTGGACACCATATTCAGTAAATGCCTTAAAGGGGTTGTCCTATCTCGCCGTTTCCATAGGCTCACGGAAACCGCTGAGAGGCCCAGTGATCCACCGTTTCCGTAACTCCTATTGTCGTGGATGGCAGCTATGCAAATAGAGTATCGGCACAAGCTACGCTGCTTCCGTCCTTTAAAAGGGGAGCCACGGAAACAGCGGAGCGTCGGTCAGCCTGGCTGTGTCCTTAAGCCCACCCAATTGGGATGAGACATCCCCTTTAACATCTACCATTCATAATTAACACGGCAGTCCCATCTTATGACGTGATGTCACTTTATGATCATGATCAGCACTGCAGCCCCATAACAGTTTTTCCCCGCACAGCAGGGCTCCTTTCAAGCGAATGGGGTGGGCCATTGTCCTGCTAAATCCTAAGGTACCCTTCCCAGGAGGTCGGACCCCCAGGTGACTAAAGTGATGGGAAACCCCTTTAAAACACATCTCTACAACTCCCCCTCCCCGATGATCAGTTCTCCAAAGAGAATCTTATCATCTAAGCAAAGCTGGAGTGTAAAGCATGGAACATGGCTTGGTGTGAACTGCTCAGACTACCTTAGGCTCCTATCAGAGAATGTCTAAGCTGGAGTCATGCCCTCAAAGCTGCCAAGGCTAAAGAGGAGAACTCGTTATTAAAAAGTCAAGCTCAGGATTTACGCTCGGAGGTGGACATTCCAATCATAGGAACTAGAAGTGGAGCAAACATGAAACTTCTCCAAAAACCCAAATTCACCCAGAGGGTTGGTATGTACGGCCAACGCAAAACCTAAAAAAAATTGGATAAGTATGGGTGAAGTATGGCGTACCTCAGGCCGGATGTGGAGGACATGCAGTCCAGAGGCTACTGAACGGATGAACGCCTTCTGGATGAGAGGACAACATGGAAGGAGGAGGTCACTGGTGAAACTGTAGCCCAAGTTTATTTAGAGAAACGAACAGCTTTACATTCATTGCAACTTGTGAAACAGGAATCGCTGCTGGCAACGGGTGCGACTATAAAATGGAATGTGGCAAAGTCCTTGACCGTTAAAAACTAACTTCTCTTGGTTAAAAAAAACCAGCGCCGCAATCTGCGCCCTCCGGTGTGTGATGTGTGCTGGGGGGGGGGGAGGGTGTATGAAAGTATATTGCTAAAACACAATCTCTTATCTGTACATCCAGTTACGTAGGAGACTTTCTCAGTGATTCTTCTCTCTCTCGAGCATCCTTTATATATATAAGTGCCGCAGTGCTGCCACGCGTTACAGGAGCCACCGCCGACGGCTAATCTGTGGGTGGTAGGACAGCTGCCTAATGGTGAGAACGGAAAAGATTCCTGGTTAATTAAAAGGTTAACTCCGTCACTCTCTACCACAAGAAGGTTAATGAGGGTCTGTAAACATGTCCTCCTTTCCCGGGAGGGGTCAGGCCTACAAGGTTGCGCTCCATGCTGACATCACGCACTGTCCCGCATTACCCTGGCATGGACCGCCGAGCTGGTATGTCAGTCGGCGCGGTTTGCTCGGTCTAGACTAAACCTGAATGGGTGCTTCTACATTGGGCCACATCTTCTGGCCATCTTCTAGAATAACTCAAACATACGTTGCAAAAACAGAACTAAACTGGTTCTCCAACCGTGACTGTCCGGGGCTGGTTGCTGTGCGCCTCCGTTCACCGCAACCAGGAGGAAGGGACCCACTGAGGCTCCGTGTCCAGCTTGTTGATTAGTCGGAGGAGTTCCTGATAGGCCTTGTCCAGGTCAGTGTTCACTATGGCCATATCAAAGTAGTGCCCGTTGTTTTGCTCCATTTCTCTGGCTTTCTCTATGATGTCTCGGAGCTCCTCAGGCTGCAAGAGAAACCAGAAAACATGTCACCGACCATAATCGTCAGCTCACACGCATCGGCTGACTGCGAGAACATATGTAGGTCCCTTTTCAGGCCAACATTATGGGACTATCGTCATTGTGGGAGTCGTAAAGTAGTGGTCGTTTCAGCAACTCACAAAGTACAATGGAATAAATTACACTTGCTGGAGTGTGAACAGGGGAGAAGGAAACCGGAGTCCTGGAGGTGGAACCGAAACCTATCAGACATTTATGACCTATACTTTCATCATAAATGTCTCAGATGATGATCTCCCTTAAAGGGGTTGTCTAGATTCTAAGTACAGGAGAACTATCCTTAGGATGGGCACCCCCTACCGATCAGCTCTTCTCAGCGGGCACCAGAAATAACCGAGAACGGAGCGGGAAGCAGAAGGCTCTGTCCACTGTGTGGTGGTCGCGCTGGCGTACTGCAGCTCATCAACCGTTGACTTGAGTGCGGACTCCTCACTGACCTCATATAGATGACCTATCCTAAGGATACATCGATATCTAGAACCTTGACCTTAAATGCCATGTATGTCTGAGAAGTGTGGTTCCCAACCTACGGGACCTCGCTCTAAAACGAGGATCCCCCCCAATCGTGTCCTGCTGGATGTGGTGGCTAGAGAGGGTCAGGGCTATGGAAATACGCCATTTCCATAACTCCCAATCACTTCCAGTACATATTGAATGTACAGAGAGCCAGAAGACATCAGAATCTCTGCAAGGAACTTACCAGTAGTTCTTGGTAAAACACACACATGTGCGGTTTCCTTGTCACCATGCGGTCACTACACACAGTCATACATACCACGGACGACTACTTACCTTTGGATTTCTACCTTCTTTTGCCAGCAGTGCACGCAGCCTCTCTTGAGAAGGTGGAGCGATGAATATAATGTACGGCTTTAAATCTGAGTTGCGCAGCGTTTTAAGAGCCTGAAATGGGGAGAACAAGAAAAATCACATATGTTAGAACATACTGCCAACAAGTCACGTGTGGTGGTCTTCACTATACTATACATATAAAACAGGCAACCCCCAAATAAGTTAAAGGAGCTTACTCTAGAAACAGCACCACTCATGTCCCTAGGCGCAGTGAGGTATTGCAGCTTGGTTTTATTCAAGTTAACCGCTGAGCTGCAATACCAGACACAGCCTGTGGAGAAGAGTGGCGCTGTTTTTAGAGTAAGTGTAGACCCCTAGATCTGCTCATCGAGACATTATTATAGTCATTTTTAAGACAACCAGAGGGGACAGACTGAATCAACGTGGGAATTTACAAAGAAATGAATCTACGGCTAAGGACGAATGTAAGGGGCAAGTGGTTTCTGCTATCACACAGCATTACTCATCTGTATATCCCCCCACACGTAGAGCAGGACCCGGCCGCAGTCTCAGGCGGCAGCTCCCACTCATTCCACCGCAGCCTTCAGGTCGGCTGTTTATATCTGGGGCGGCCGCAGCTGTTCTACTAGAAGCACGGGAGTCTTCAAGAATTTCACAAGAAACACATTGCTGGTGGTATTACTGTCCCTGAACCTCCGTGTGGGCTGACAAAGCGCAGTGATAATGACTGCACTGCACATACCGGCAACGTGACATTTAACCTCTTATGTTTATGGTAGAAAACTACAAGAGTCAGCGCAGCGCTGCTAGTCACCATCCTAGCCTTTACTGAGTGCCTGCCGCCCCTGCGTCATCATCCGCCTGCCGCCCCTGCGTCATCATCCGCCTGCCGCCCCTGCGTCACCATCCGCCTGCCGCCCCTGCGTCACCATCCGCCTGCCGCCCCTGCGTCACCATCCGCCTGCCGCCCCTGCGTCATCATCCGCCTGCCGCCCCTGCGTCAGTGTCTTTTTTAGATTGTTTTCCATTGTTAATGTCTCTACCTACTAGAGTAAGGCTACATGCACAAGACCGTATGTGTTCTGCGGTCCGCAAATTGCTAAGCCACTAAATAAAACGAATGCCATTTGTTTTATTATTTTTGCGGATCCATTGTAACAATGCCTAAAACGGACAATAATAGGACATGTTCTATTTTTTTTGTGGGGCTATGGAACTGACATACTGATGCGGACAGCACACGGAGTGCTGTCCTCATTTTATGCAGACCCATTGAAATGAATGGGTCTGCATCCTATCCGCAAAAAAAAAAAACAAAAAAAAAAACTGAACGGAAACCAACAACGTTCGTGTGCATGTAGCCTAAGGCCTCATGCACACGACCGTTATTTTGGTTCGCAATTTCGGCTGCTCGGATGCAGACCCATTCACTTCAATGGGGCTGCAAAAGATGCGGCCAGCACTCCGTGTGCTGTCCGCATCTGTTGCTCCGTTCCGTGGCCCCACAAAAAAAAACATGTCCTATTCTTGTCCACGCTTTGCGGACAAGAATAGGCAGTTATATTAAAGGCCATCCATGTTTTGCGGATCCGCGATTTGCGGACCGCAAAACACACCACGGTCGTGTGCATGTAGCCCAAGTCAAACATTATCAACACACTGGCTGTAGAGTTAAACTTTGAGAAAAGACAATCTCCCTAGTCACTGATGTGCAGGTTTGAACGTGTTATGTCAATTTATTTGGGACTGCGATGTGAAAAAAATGGATGCTCCACTTGTGATTTGCACTAAAGAAGAGTAGCGGGTCTGAGGCTGTGTCTGGTGCCGGTATTTATCAAAGAATTTGTGCACAGTATTCAGAAAGCGTGGAAGCAGCAGATCGCTAGTGGCTTTGGATCCTGAGATATGAGGGGTTAAACCAGCCTTCCCGCTTACCCTGCTCGGGCTGAACTGCGAATTTGTTTTCTCAAAGCTCGAGCAAATCTGTTAGGGGGTTAAATTAGTACAAAACATAGAGGATACATTCCCTTTAAGCTTTGTATCACCCTTCTGCCTTCCTATCTGCTCCTGCACTAACCACAGCAGGGAGGAAGTAAAGTGCTGCAGTGATTCAAGCTTGCCATGCAGGTGAATCCAATCTATTGTTTCCAGCCCTTCTTCAATGTGATTATTCTCATGAAGTCCTGACGAATCCCTATCCCCCATGAGCACGGCCACCATATATCTCCATGTTTGAAAAACTCCTGAAAAATGTACATTCTTAAGGGTGGATGATCTCAGCAAAGATAGGCTTCGGACTCCACATACGAAATATAACAATAAAGCCTTAATATTATAGGATTTGCCTGTCCAGAATGTAAAGGCAGTGTAGTGGTTCTGATCCAGAGACGTGACGGCGACCTCACCTGCGTGTGCAGCGTTAAAAGGCAAATCTTGCCAGAATTAATGACTTGTCGCACGGAGTCCACGCTGGTGCCGTAGAGGTTCTTCTCGTGCTCCCCGTATTCAATGAACTTGCCAGAAGCGATGTCTGCTTCAAACGTCTGTCTGGAGACAAAGTGATAGTCTCGGCCCGCCACTTCATTGTCTCGCCTATTCCGAGTCGTATCTGGACAGAAAAGGACAAAACGGATATCTGAGAGTCTGGCTCCAACCGTACAGGAACCAAGAATGGTTTCATCTCTAATAAATCATACAGTCATTTGCTTTTTAGGACTATAAATCCGGGTAGGTTAAGGCGAGGGCAGAAAAGAAAAATCACCAAATGTTGCTTTTCGAGGACACGGACGCTTTTACAAGGCAGACTGGGAAAGCAGACTACCATTAGACAAATTCCACTATGTCTGGAATTACAAATCACGTCCATTCAGAGACAGGAGGCTGAATGACCCCCTGCCCCACTCATCGTCACTCCCACCAGCTCTATCATTTACTGTCCTGGGACCCCCTACAACCCAACGCGCCTGCACTCATACAGGGAGGTATATGTGAGGGCGTCATGGTGGGAGAGCGTCCTCCTGACTGATAAATGCAGAGCCAGCGGGAGTTTGAATCCAGTATGCCCAGCTCCTCCTGCGCTATACACAACAGTAACCACATTCCAGCTGCACAGAATACTGCAAGAAGGAGCCAAGACACCTCCTCAAGGAGACAATACCCTTAGGCCTCATGCACACCACCGTTGTGTGTTTTGCGGTCCGCAAATCGCGGATCGCGTCTGTTGCGCAATTTGCAGAACGGCACGGACAACCATTGATATAACTGCCTATTCTTGTACGCAAAATGCGGACAAGAATAGGACAGGTTATATATTATTTTTTTTGCAGACCACGGAACGGAGCAACGGATGCGGACAGCACATCTCTTGCGGCCCCATTGAAGTGAATGGGTCCGCATCAGAGCCGCCAAAACTGCGGACCAAAACAACGGCCGTGTGCATGAGGCCTTACAGGGGATGTTCAGTTTAAACTTGACATCACCGGTACAGCCGGGAAAACAGAGCCCTGCTGAAGAACCAGAGCGGGTAAATAATCATCTATTCTTCATTACTGGTCAATCCCTTGAGTTGTTCTCTTGAAACTGGACAACCCCTTTAAAATCCCCACCATTGCCGCAACCTTCAGACTACTAGACTCAAGCATATTGGGGGTCATTTATGAAACTGGTGTAAAGTAGACTTGGCTTAGTTGCCCATAGCAACCAATCAGATTCCACCTTTCACCGCTCTGTTGGCAAAGGAAAGGTGGAATCTGATTGGTTGCTATGGGCAACTAAGCCAGTTGATAAATGACCCCCATTGTTTTCAGAACATGGGCAGAAAACACTACATAGTTTACCTTCAGAAAGTGACATTTATCATGTAGAGAAAGTTACTACAAGGCACTTCATGTATTGTTATTACCCATATTGCTGGCTTGAGTCATTTTTCCATCACACTATACACTGCTTGTATCCAGGGGTTACGACCACCCTGCAATCCAGCAGTTATGGTCGTGCTTGCACTCTATAGGAAAAGGAGCTGGCTTCTGCGTACTCCTAAGTTCTCGGCCACCAGAGAGGCCTGCGCTTTATCCTATAGTTGTGCTAGCACGGCCACCACTGCTTGATTGCAGGGCGGTCGTAACCATGGAAAGGAGCAGAGTATAGTAGGAGGTAAAACCGCGACGGATCAGTGGCAAAGTCTGCATTTTGCCGTGGATCTATCAGGCTTCACCCTCTGGAGTTTCCAAAATCTCACCCCATTTTCTGCTACTGTAAACAACGTGGATTTTCAGCATGCAATCCCACTGCAGAAAATCCACACATATAGTGGTACCACAAGGGTCAACTGGCATTGCCCTGACAACTCCCATCAAACTGCAGGAGCAAAGTCAGATAAGCTGTGGGCTGACAAAATGTGTGAAGGGGGAGCGTCGCCCTTCAGGAACAACCATCATGTAATCAGTCATCAATGTTGTAATAGAAACTGGGATAACGAGTTCACAAATCAGCACTCATCACTGAAATGCAGCCATACCATCAGGAACTCCGTGAACCTTCTCCCACGAGTGCCTTATGTAACGGCATAACAGCTCATTAACCCCTGACATGGCCTCAAAGACCAGAAACACTTTTCACGTTTTCGCCTGCCTTTCTGCATTACAGACGCAGTACGTTTTTTATTTTTCCACTCGGGCGGCTGTCTGAGGCCTTGTTTTATAAGAGAGAAATGTGATTATTTGGAGTTGTTCGGGAATACATACAAATTACAGTCACGTTTGTCAAATTTTTTCTCGTTTTGCTGCAGACATAAAGAATCGATATTTGGAGTCTTTTTACGCCACATAACCCGATAATCAAATTCTTCAGGTTATCACAGTTGCGTTTATACCCAACAGTTTTATATTTGTATTTAATGTGTGCACAATAAAATGCATTTTACAGTGAATAACGGCAATATTTTTAGGGAGGGTTGTGATTATTTAGATTTTTTTTTTAAACTTTTATAGTATTTTTTAAATCCCATTATGGGATTCCTGTTTTAGAACTTTATGTCACATTTATAATGTGTTAGCATACTTCTGTATGCTAATATATTATAGATTATGTTCTGTGTCTGTATTACTGGGTAACACTAGTGTGCCCTAACAGCAGGCTTAGGCCTCCTGCACACGAACGTGTGCGCTCCGTGGCCGTATTGCGGACCGCATTCGCTGCAGCACGACCACTGGGCGCACACGTTCATGTGCAGGAGGTATTACAGCAAGGACAGCCCGAGAATCCTTCATAGGTCCCCAGGGCTGACTGAGTATCACTACTCCAGCTACAATCGATCTTAGGAAGAAGTCCCCATTAAATATGCTGCAGTAAGGATTACGCCATGATCAAAGGGTTAACAGATGGTGTCGTCCAACTCCTGCTGTTAAAGGGGTTATCCGTGAAATGATAATGAAGACCTGTCCTCATTATCAGATTGGCGGGGGTCTGATTCCCGACATCCCAGCAATCAGCTATTCCAAGGAGCCGCCGCACTCCCCGGAGCTCTGGGGAGTGCAGCCGGCTGTGCTTGGTATTGCAGCTCAGCCCCATTCACTTCAATGGGGCTGAGCTGTATCTAGGTCATGTGACTGATGTACGGTGATGTCATATGGCCTAGAAAGAGGCCACGACACTCACTGAGCGCCTAACTTCTTCTAACAGCTGATCGGTGAGGGTCCCGTGTGTCCGACTGCCGCCGATGAGATACCGATGACCTATCCGGAGGATACGTCATCAATATACATTACTGGATAACCTGTTAGGAACACAGGTAACACCCAATTCTTAGTGCTAGAGCGCTCTGGCGGCAGAGTAACTCCCTCATCAGCAGAAACAACAGGACAGCGGGCGGTCATTAAAAGGCACCTCTTCTGTGTCTGCAGTTTGGAGCAGAATACTCACGAGGCACGGCGGCAGCAAATCTATCAGCCTCGCTGTTCATTAGGCGCAGCCGCAGCTCAGTCTGCCCGCAGTTCTGTGGCCCTATTAGTACTATAGGCCGCTTCCTGTTTGCAGGTTGGTGGTAGAGAGACATTTCTTCGTAGGTCAGGATCTCTTCATTATCGTAATCTAGAGGAATCAAGGGATAAGTGAATAGACAAATCCATCATATAGAGACACATATATGACAAAACTGTTACTATTTCATACGCAATGTTCTGCAGACTTATTAAACCTTTTACAAAACCTTTGTGGCAGGGGGAAAAAATAAAATAAAATAAATAAATAAAAAATCGCAAATTATGGCGCATTTTACACTTCTTGCTACTTTTGAAAAGTGGTGAGAAAAGGGGCCAGGGCTTAGCGGGAAAGGGGCGTGGCCACCTAATACTATTTCTGCATAAATTTACCCCAGTTCATAGCACAAGAAGGTGCCCACTACAGGAGAAAAAATATATATAGATTGTCGCAGCTTCTGCACATGCGCAGTCACCGAATGCTCAGAGCTGTGCTCGGCTAAGCGCTCGACTCTTACACAAGACGATTATCGCCCTGCGTGACTGTGGCAGATTTGCTTGGCCTGTCATGCAATGTCCCTGCTAGCGTTAAACAAGTTACACAGACATTTTGGGCATGCAGCAGGCATCTGTGTGCTGGTCGGCAACCATGAGATGCCCCAAGCAAGTTGCAATCCTAGTCCCATTAATAAGACTAGTACCCACGCAGGATAACCTAGGGGCCTGACAGAGATAGCTGCTGGTTGACTCGGCTATCTAGGGTAGTGCACGCTCAAACTCAACTCCATTCAAATGGGGGACACATATCCCTTGTGCTTCTGAATGATGGGGGTCCCAGCACTCTGCCCCCCAGCGTTCAGACGCATCAGTTGTGAGATAATCCCTTTAACGGGGCCCTTGAGTCATGGACCCTTCCATGGATTACTGTTATATCAGTAACGCCCCCTTCTTCCTGGATACATACCATCATTTTTATTGGCATTATATAATATTTTTTTCCTCTTTTTCTTGTTTTTCTTCGCACACCACAATTTGCCTGTAAAGGAAGAGAGAGGTTTTAGGCAGATGACTATAATCATGGCAGGCAGTAATTTACCCACTACTAGAAAGAACTTTGAGACCCTTTATTAAGAGAGAAATATCATTAACTGGACAGTCCTGTCTCTTAGGCTTCATCCACACAACTGTATGTATTTTGCGGACTGCAAACCGCGGATCCGCAAAATATGGATACTTGCCGTGTGCATCCCTTACGTTCATCGGTCCCCATTATTGAAATGGATATTAGTGTTCGCAAAACAGACAAGAATGGAAGATGTTCTACAATTTGTGGAACAGCCACATGGATGACCTCATGCATTTTTTGCAGCCCAATAGAAATGAATGAGGTCATGTGCGATCCGCAAAAATAAAGTAAAAAAAATAATGCAGATCAGACACGGTCCAAAAATACGGTCGTGTGCATGAGGCCTTAACACAACATGTATACCATCCTAGGTATCCTTATATATTTAGCAAGTGTCCAGGTGGCATCTGTTAATCCAGGAATGTAGCTGAGATTCCTAGCACAAAACTGACAAGATCCAGAAGAGCAGAGACCCCCAATTATCTGACATTGGTGTATGTAGGCCAAACTGTAGAGACAAAGCCCTGGGTGGCACATCCACACGCCACTCACTGATCTACTGCAGCTAGGCACAGGGCACTTTGTAAGTGTTTTGATCAAAATGCATAAATGGCCTCTTTCAGGTGGGTCCCTACACTAATTTGGTGCGGTGCCACAATACAGCACCTACAGGCAGCCAGACCCCCCCTGCTGTCGGGCTAAGCCCCCTTGGCACTGGGCCCCACCAACCCACAGACACAGCACCACACTAACAGCAGCCACACGCAGCACTGCCCCAACAGATCTCAAATGTTCGTCTCAGAAACCAGACTGTTTGGGGTATTACAGATCTGGCTATACCAATTATGTGTACTTTTTTCTTTATTTTATTTTTTACACATTTTTCATTTATTAGCATTTTTCATTGGGAGAGAGGTTTGCGTTTTTTTTTTTTATTATTATTTTAAATATTTCGAAACATTTTATTTAACTTTCTTTTTTTAGTCTTATTAAGGGGTTGCTAAAATACACTGCAATACCTCTACAGCGTAAGGGTTCATGCACACAACCGTATGTATTTTACGGTCCGCAAAAAACGGATCTGCCCCCCAAAAATACGGATGACTACCGTGTGCATTCCGTATTTTGAGGAACGGAACAGCTGGCCCCTGATGGAACAGTCCTATCCTTGTCCGTAATGCGAACAATAAAAGGACATGTTCTATTTTTTTGCGGAACAGAAATACGGACATACAGAAACGTAATGCACATGGAATAACGTCCATTTTTTTGCGGACCCATTGAAATGAATGGTTCCGCATAAGGTCGGCCAAAAACCCCAGAATGGACACGGAAAGAAAATACGTTTGTGTGCATGAGCACTAACACTGACAGGCATCCTACAATACTGCCTCTGGCGTACTAAGGTGACAGACCTGAGAGCCACCGTTAGCTTCCTGGCTGCCATGACAACCCACTGACACCCGGCAATTGTGTGACGTGGGGTGAGAGGGCAAAAGAAAAAAAGTACCATGATTTTCTCTTTATAAGAAAATGTGCGGGAAATGGCAGAGCGTTTATAAAGTGAATACTAATGAGTGCTTCCATTATGGAAGCGCGTGGCTAGCCCTGACTGTACTCACCCTCCTTGGTCTTTGCTGGGCTGTCCTGACTATTTACAGCGTCACGACATAGTGCAAACACTAAGATCAGATGACCGGTGACATCAGTTCACAGTGCAGCGCAAGCCAGAAAATGCAGGAAGAGCAGCTGGTTGTGCAGAGTGGCAGCAGTCTGATAAGTGGGGCTCTGATAAGTGGGGCTCTGATAAGTGGGGCTCTGATAAGTGGGGCTCTGATAAGTGGGGCTCTGATAAGTGGGGCTCTGATAAGTGGGGCTCTGATAAGCGGGGCTCTGATAAGTGGGGCTCTGATAAGCGGGGCTCTGATAAGCGGGGCTCTGATAAGCGGGGCTCTGATAAGCGGGGCTCTGATAAGCGGGGCTCTGATAAGCGGGGCTCTGATAAGCGGGGCTCTGATAAGCGGGGCTCTGATAAGCGGGGCTCTGATAAGCGGGGCTCTGATAAGCGGGGCTCTGATAAGCGGGGCTCTGATAAGCGGGGCTCTGATAAGCGGGGCTCTGATAAGCGGGGCTCTGATAAGCGGGGCTCTGATAAGCGGGGCTCTGATAAGCGGGGCTCTGATAAGCGGGGCTCTGATAAGTGGGGCTCTGATAAGGAAACCTGATCCGAGGTCTGACATGGGGGTGTGATGTGGGAGTCTGATGAAAAATATTATTTTTATTTTCCTCTCCTAAAACCTAGGTACATCTTATAATCTGGTGCGTCTTATAAAGTGAAAAATATAGTAAAAGTGCGCCACATTAAAACTCATGTACATTTTTGGTGCAGGACACGGTTGCTTGATCTAGGTAACTGAATTCCATATGCTTCCTTTCAGAGGTGGGTCCTCTGCTCTGCTATGAGCGGTGACAAGACGTTGAATTATGTAGGCCACTCATTTCAATGGCTGCTGTGTAATGCTATACGTCTCCTACAGGGGACACCTGGATCTAAAACGTTACTATAGCAAAATAATTAGCACAGCCACCTACCCACCCCGCCACAAATAAGAAACTGAGAGACTCTGAAAACAAAGTTCTCAGGGATTTACAAGTCCTAAAAGATAAGGAGTAACAAACATATGACAAAGGTGGCCGGTAAAATAATAAATGAATAAAGAGGCCACAGGGCAGCGTTTAGAGCTGCTCCCCGTTCACAGTCAGCCCATTCACTTGAATGTAATTGCCTGGGAAGTGGATGCAGCGCTAAACTAGCCCCTTTATCATTTTTCAGGCCAATGGGGATCCTGGAGGTCAGAATACCACAGATTATAAAGTGATGGCATTGCGCAGGTATGACAGGCACGTTACAGTAGTAGCCGAGTCACCTTTCAACAGATGTGGTAAGGCCTACCTGACTTTTCCGGCTCCTTATCCTCTTCTATTGTCTGCTTCATTGCCTCCCGTTGCTGCTGAAAACTTTTTCCTTTAGGGAAAAACAAAAAAACATTCACACTAATTTAGAAATTAGTAATATGAAATTGTTAAAAAACAAACAAAAAAAAAAAAAGAACAGAAATCAAATTTGTTTTCTACATGCCAGAGTTCGTATCAGAAAACTGCACCTTAGATCAGCAGCTTGAGAAGGCAGCGAGGCTCCTGTGAGCAGCTCACCAAGCACAGCACCGTACATTGTATAGTGGTTGTGCTTGGTATTGCGCTCAGCCCCACACTTCTATGGGGCTGAGCTGCTCCTAGGCTACGTGACCAATAAACGTGTCATCACTGGCCTAGTAAAAGCTGTGAGAAGGCCGCAGCGCTACTGTGAGCAATGGTGCCTTCCAAAACAGCTGACCAGCGGGGGTCCTGGGTGTCAGACCCCATTGATCATATACTACTAGATCGGTCATCAGTTATAAAGTCTCAGAAAACCCCTTTAAGGGCAGTCTCACACAAGCATGCTCATTGTGGGAAATGCTCTCCGTCTTACTGTATTGCCTGTGACACAAACTCACAGCATTACAATGATTTATAATGCTGTGTGTTCCTGTACTGACGGCATTACGTGAGCACAATTCAGTACAGCCGCATTCAGGCAGGAACACACCGCATCATAAATCAGTCTAATGCTGCGAACTTGAGCCATAGGAGCAGAGTTCAGTCCGGGAAACCCTGCTGTCGTGAGGAGTGTATTTCCCACACTGATTACGCCTGTATGAAATTTACCCAAAAATGACCAAGCATATTGACAAACTTTTAACGTGTCATTGAGACATGTGAAAAGCTTTGACAGGTGGGGGTCCAGGTGCTGAGACCACCACTGATGGGTAAAACAAGAGGTCAGACTTTCTATGAATCTGTACACCACTTGCAGAAACAAGGGGCACAGCTGAGCGCTTCTGCCCCCTGTATTTTACCCATTAGTGGGGGTCTCAGCACCCAGACCCCCATTAATCAAAACGTTAAGAGCCTGTTAAAAAGAGGAACATTACCTGGCACAAGGCCTGCAAGAGGCTGATTATCTTCATCGCCGTCTCTATACGCCTGCCACCAGTTGGGGTCATCTTGGCTGATGATATGAAGGATGTCTCCCTTCTGGAAGGAAAGGCCCAGCTCTCTACACGGGACATAAGGGTCATCTGTGGGGTCATAATCAAAGTGCGCTTTGACATGTACCTGGAAAGAAATAAGACATGTGCGATAGGACCGTGATGTGACCAGGGGAGAGGAGAAGTCAGCCGTGGTCAACAGCACATTAGGAGTTAAGAGGATCAGTGAACTATTTTGAGGCCAAGAGTAATGAGCAGTAAAGAAGGGACCTGGAAAGTCAAACGCCTCTCAGGATTGTGCTGACCAGTAATACAGCACGTGATATTGGAGGCTTTGCCACGGCTACAGTAGGTGATGGTGTATAGTCAACCCCGCGATTCTCAAAACAGAGGAGCAGCGCTTTCTTTCTAAGTGCTGCACCTTCGGCACAGATTTCCCTGCCTGCCGCTGTGAAAGGAAATGCATCCCGTCCTCATTAACCTGAATGGACCTGCTGATGGCAGGGGGTCTCCGAGTACGACACCCACACATCATAATGGTTTGACATATATTATTATTACATGAAAAGACTCCATTTTCCAAAGCTATACTCGCACACGGCAGTTGCAAAAATATTTGGGACTGTCCCATTCACATGAATCCATGTGCATGCTGCAGGAACAACCCCATTGTGCAAAGATAGACTGATGCAGGAATTATCTGAATAATCCCACAGATTATAATATGACAGAAAACTGACAAGCTACGGTAAGCTTTCTCCCTAAATGTAAAATGAAGAAGCTTTATAAATAGTCTTCATTAAAGAGTTCCTACCATTTTGCTACTGTACAACATGTGCAAGTCCTTCACCTAGCTGGTGGTGCTGCTGAATCTGACAAATCACAACAGTTTCTGGCAGCGCTTTCAACTCTCCCCCTCCCCTCTCTCAGTGTACAGATAGCAGTAAGAGGTGGAAGAGGTCCTACATAGTACATCAGAGTGTGGAGAGGAGGTAAAGCATGCAAGGAGGTCAGCTTACACAGGCTGTAGATACGGGAGGAAAGCACACATATAGAATGTGTGTAAGAGGAGAGAACCAACAGGAGAGGGCAATCACTAATTACACACGTCCCAGCATCAGCGTCTGTCAGTACAAGTAAGGGTTCATTTAGACGGGCCGGGAATCGGGCAGATTATCACGACACTGTGCCCATGTAAATGTGCCACCGATCACCCGAAGAACGAGCGAAACAATAGATTATAGACAAAAACTTGATGCAAACTTTTAAACTCAAGGTAACCACTATCATTAAAGGAGTCCACCGCATTTAATGATGACCCTTTGCAATATAAATACTTTTTCATATTCAACACATACTTGTACGTATACATGAATGTGAATGACACAATGACATGATGCAAACGTAGAAATACTGCTTCTTACCACAGTCTCCCTGGCCGGCGGTGGTCTGGTCTGCTGACTAGGGATAAGTACAAAAGTGAGCGCCCCGTGCATTTCAGCCTAGTAAAGAGAAACTACATTTTACTCTAAAATATGACAATCACTAACATGAAACTACAGTAAATACAAAATTCCTTCCAAAAATGATGATGCCCCACATTCACTCATTACCAATCCAATTCAAGGTACCCCAGGAGGTACATCCATCTTGTACCTTTCTCCACTCCTCTGTCTGTTATGGAGCCACAGAAGCTGAAATCTGACAGTTTAACTAAACCCTTCAACCCACATTCTAAAAGGGGCTGTCTCCAATGAATCACTTCCGGACCTCCAGACTTTAAAGATAGCGTCCTCAGTAGAAAGGGAGCCACAGCCGCCACCAAGTTTCTGCTGTTTGACACAGTAGACACCAGAGGCTAATGTCTGCGATCGGTGATCACGCTGATCGCAGACATTTAACACCTCAGATCCCATGGTCAATTGTGACCATGGCATTTGAGGAAGCCTTCCCTGGGAGAGCTGCGCTGCCTGGGGCCTGAACAGCTCCTCCGTGTGGCGATCAGGGAAGCCATTTGTTCCTTGTCCCTCTGAAGGATCCGACGGTATCACAGCAGTAGTTCCTAAGGATGCCTGCAGAAGGCAGCGTTCCACAGAAATATTGCGCAACTCCCATAGGCTGCAATGGTAATTTATTGCAGTATATGGGACAAGCAATCTTAACTGCTAAGGGACTTAACGTGTAAAAAAATAAAAAAATGTTTAAAAAAGTATTAAAAAAAATACCACCCCCCCTTGCCCATAACAAAAATAAATGAATACAGATCACATGCACCACCGTGTCCCAAAACGCCCAAACTATGAGAATATAAACGCATTTATCGCCTATGATGGAACAATGAAATATATAAAAGTTATTGGGGTCAGAATTTGGCAAAAATCAGGTTTCAGTTTTTATCCTTTTTCAGTATTAAAAACACAAAGAAAAACTATATAAATTTGGTATCACTGTAAATGTTTTAACTAGAGTGGAGCGAATTCCAGGTTTACTGGTAAAAGGTGAATTGCGTTATGGATTCCGTTAGCACGGACCAGAACGCAATTCTACGACGAAAGGCATAACAGAATGCCTTTAGAGCAGGCATGCTCAACCTGCAGCCCTCCAAGCTGTAGCAAAACTACAACTCCCAGCATGCCCAAACAGCCTACAGTAGGGCATTGTGGGAGTTGTACTTTTACAACAGCTGGAGGGCCGCAGGTTGAGCATGCCTGCTTTAGAGGCATTCCGTTATTCATTCCGTCATAATAGAAGTCTATGGGCTGCATAACGGATCCATCCCTTTTCCGTTATACTGGAGTCCTCTCCTGCATGATGGAAACCGGACGGATCCGTTTTGCAGGCCATAGACGTCTATTATGACGGAATGAATAATGGAATGCCTCTAAAGGCATTTCGTTATGCATTCCGTCATAGAATTGGTTACCAGTAAACGAAGCGTGAATGAATTTCGAATTTCAAAATATGAAATTCGCTCATCTCTAGTACTGACCTAGAGAATAAAGGGAACAGGTCAGTTTCACCATATAGAGAATGTCGTAAAAATAAACCTATTGTGGAATTGCTTTTTTTTTTGTCCAATTCCAGACATCATGTGGCCATGGGAACAGAAAAAATAAAAATAAAAAAGTCATGGCTCCGGGAAGGAAGAGCGTAGAAAACTAAAACTCAAAAACCAGAAAATCACAGTGTGCTGACGGGCTGAAGGAGTCTTTGCCCCATACAGTAACCTGCTGACTAGTGACCGATCTGGATCCACTTACAAGCAGCTCAAAGACATCATTGACATCTTTCCCCCGGATCTCAATGCCATTTATTTCCAGGATTTCATCTCCTTCGTGCAGTAAGCCGCTCTTCTCTGCTGCGCCCCCCTTCACGATGCGGCTGATGATTACAGAGTCCAGTTCATTTCTCACCGTGGCACCCTGATCCGTGCAAAAAATAAAAAGCCATAAGACCACGGAACCCACTACATGTATTATCACATGATCAAGTGCTGGACCATCACACACAGCAGACTAAGCCGCTCTGCTGACACATCAGATACTTACCAGTGGAATATCTCTTGCCTTCTCTATTCTTACTATTTTAACTGTTTCATCACCGTACTGGGCAATGTTTTCATGAAAGTGGTCTTCAGAAACAGATTCGGGCATCATTTCCTGCTCCGCCACCTTGTCATGAGCCAAGAAGAGAGCCTGTGTTAGAGAGAAGACATTAGTGGCACATCGGCTTCATCCCCCTGTATATCATAAATTAAAGGGGGTTGTCCCACGAAAAATATTTTACAGTTTTCAAACCAGCACCTGGATCTGAATACTTTTGTAATTGCATGTAATTAAAAAATTTGCATAGCCACTGAGCTATCCAATAAAATGTATCTGTACAGCGCCACCTGCTGTTTGCTCTTTTTCTTATTGTTTTGTCCTGCTCACTGAGATGGCCGCACATGCTCAGTTTCTTCCTTCAACTGTCACCTGAGCTGTGATAGGGAGAGCATGGACACGCCTCCTGAGCTGTGATAGGGAGAACATGGACACGCCCCCTTAACTGCAGCAGGAAAGACACTCCCCTTGAGCTGCCATCTGGATATAAATCTAGCAGAGCAATGAATGAGGAGATCTCTGGATCCATGTCAGGTACAGGGCTGGTTCTAGCTTTGTTAGAAAGATATTGTCATGTACTGTATTATGTCTGATTTTCATTTTTTACAGTAATCACTGGCTAACCCCTTTAACAGGGGAGCGCTGACTTTACCATCATTTGTCTGCTGGGTCCCCTATAATGATCAGAAGAGTGGTCACACTGTGTGGTCAGGGGTGTGGATACGTATGTGGGGGTCATAATATAGGGATTCTGGTGTCCTAGTGTTCAGACCGCCACAGACCACATTTCATCAGACTGCGTTAAGAGCATTACAGAAGCATAAAAGAGTATATTGTACCACAAAATAAGAAGGTTTTGTTCTGGTCTTAAAAGAGTTTTCCAGGATTTTATTTTATTGATGACCTATTCTCAGGATAAAGAGGTAAAGAGCTGCCTCCTCCTCCTCCTCCTCTCTACTTGTCAGGGATTATGATCCTGAATAGAGATAAGAACTTTAGCTGAATCTCTGGGGAATTTAGTTCATGAGGAGACATGAAGTACAGAGAGGACGGACTGTGGTAATGGAGACTGTAAACAAGTGCTGCTGCTCATTATCTACACCTCACCCTCCTCTCATGTCTCCTCATCCTCTCCATTCCCACAGAGATTCACCTGTATTCAGGATCATGATTCCTGACAAGTAGAGAAGAGAGAAGGATGAAGCAGCACTATGGCTCATTGTGGTGAAGTAACTTGTCCTCCTGTGTGATTAGGACAGGTTCTGTGTGTACTGATAGGACGGCGGCCATTTTATTTCTCCTGATGATTGCTCCCTAGACATAACAAGCCATTCTAAGTAATGAAAGGTATTTGTAAATATGTTTATGGTAAAATACTATTTAAGTATTTGTATTTTTTTTATTTCCTGGAGAACCCTTTAAAAAATCAATAAATTACGGTATGTAGACCCCAAAACGATGCCGAAAAAATCGACACAAAAAGCAACTCAAAATGGTTTGTCTCAGTTAATAATGGGCGAACACAGAGTTACACAAAACGGGAGCAGATAAAGGAAACTTGAGGTCCTGACCATGACGTTGTGCGTCCCTTAGGTTTAAAACAGGCAATGAGGACACACCTTTTTTAAGAGAACATAGATGTAAAAGAGTGGGACCTCCCTTTAATAGGAGATGCTATGAGAAGCTCTCCTTCCTAATGACAGGGATGTCAGCGGCTGTATGCAATACTTAATTTCCCACTGTAGAGGGCTCCCCGCCAGTAAAAGCTGAAGAATGCCCCGTCAGTGGAATCCCCCTGCAACCAAGTTCCTCTCCAAAGACCCTTCATTGAAACAAGGGTTGTCCAAAGTGAGGAATATGGTGAAGAGAATCTCATTTGTAAAAAAAAAAAAAAATTCTCCTCTTGAAGTTTCGGCGTCAGCAGAGCGTTCTACCTGAATGTCGGGCGTGTTCAGAAGGTCGGTAAGTTCTTGGCTTTCTTTGTGATGACTTGCTTTCAGTACGTGCTGCACCTACAAGGAAAAAGCATAAAGCAGTGAGCCAAGCATTTGGTTAGCCAAAGCAGGCAATCATCAGGAAGGAACCGTCCATTCCTGTATAACTGCCTGCATTTACATGCAGCGATCCCCTCGACTGTATGGGGGCGAGTGATGGCTACTGCAATTCAGCCTTCACAAAAGAGCCCATTCCTTCCTGAGAGTAGGAGGATACATCTAGAAGTCTAGATACATCTACTAGAGGTGAGAAGTATGGACTTCAGGCCAGACAGTTTCCTAAAGACAGCAATACAAACCCAACGTATAATAGTGCCACGTACTGCTACAGCCCCAACGCTCCATATCCTCAGCTAACACAGCTATATTATTTCCAAGGTTATCAAAGGACTGGACTGGTCAGAAACCAACTAGTCCGTCCCTTGTTCCTCCACTGGCCCTATAGAAAAAAATAATAATCTATGCTCCGATGACCATGTTTGTGCTATATAGTTCACCAAAAATCCCATGTATGTAGTATTTCACTCTATGGCGTCCATATGTCACTCTGCCCAGGAGCCGTGGACACACAATTTAGACATAATGGAGCAGTCAAAGTAATCCATGTACATACAACTAGTAAGATTTATGAAAGCAATGCCTCCAGGCTTGTCTGTCCCATCACATTGAGCCAACAAATGGAGGTGCAGCTATAGTTCTTGGACTGAAAATGTCCTGCAGACTTCATCATCGTCTTCGTCTGACCCTTTGGGAGTTGAAGACGGCATACCTCACGGTAAACCAGGCTTCGTAAAACCGCCCCGAAAGGCACTTGAGGAGAAACACACGCCAGGCTATTTTTGTTAAGGAAAGAAAACAAGGTGGTCACCTACCTCCTGGACCAGCTCCTGCCCATTAGGGGTGAGGGGGTATGGGGGGCTGGCTTTGTTCATGTGCACAGCTACAGCATTGTGGATTCTGAATGCATTCTGAAAGTCTACATTTTGCACTAGATGGAGGAGTACACCGAGGTCTTCCTGGCTCTGAGAGTCTACCAGGGTGTGCTGGATGTCCTTCAAAGAACTCAATAAATCTTCCAAGTCTGCAAAAGATGGAGAAACAACATCTTTATTACCACGTGTCCGGTGGAAGAAGACGACAGATCAAAGTGATAAAAATCTGAGAACAATACGGGTCATTAGAAACAAGTCCGCTCACTCTTGGTCGGCAGCTCGGACCATGAGAAGTGAGCAGGACGGCAGAGCGGACACTCCCTGCAGCCACCAGCTGTCTCCGCGGCTCACAGGTTTCATAGAAACTGGTCAGCAATAAAGACTGAAGGAGGCAATGTCGACGAGGAGGAGGCAGCGCATCCCAAGAAAGCAAACAGGCAGGAAGCAGCACAATGCGGCTTTGAGTGGCAGGAATAATAGGCAGCAGTGTCCTGTAGGCCCGGCTATGTGGGCAATAATCAGATGCAACTCAACACCGCTGCCAATGCAGACCCTACTGTCTACACATGTGGCCACACACAAAGCCGGGAGAGGTCCTACACACTCCGGGAAAGGGACCTACAACAAGTTCTTTATGGAAATGTCACATTTCGAGGCGGCCGACGACATGGGAATGCGTCACTCCTTCTGGGAAGATTACAATAGTATTCAGAACAGCTCGGCCTCGTGATGAGAGACCACGCTGACCGGACAGGACACCTTGTGCTCTGATGACCACAACTGACAGCAGAGCCAACCATCTACATATACAGTGCCTTGAAAAAGTATTCATACCCCTTGATCTTTTCCACATTTGTTTCACGTTACACCCACAAACTTACATGCATTTTATTGGGATTTTATATAAAAAGAGCAACACAAAATGGCTTGTATGTGTGAGGTGAGAAGATGATGATGATACTTGGTGTTCAAAATGTTTAATAAATAAAAATCTGGAAAGTATGGCGTGCATTTGTATTCAGCCTCGAGTCCGTACTTTGTAGGACTACCTTTCACTGCAGTTACAGCTGCAAGTCTTTGGGGGTATGTTTCTACCAGCTTTGCACATCTAGAGGCTGACATTTTTGCCCATTCTTCTTTGCAAAATAGATCCAGCTCAGTCAGATTGGATGGAGAACGTCTGAACAGCAATTTTCAAGTCTTACCACAGATTCTCAACGGCATTTAGGTCTGGACTGTGACTGGGCCATCCTAACACATGAATAGGCTTTGATGTAAACCATTCCATTGTAGCTCTGGCTGTATGTTTAGGGTGAACCTCGCCCCAGTATGATGTCTTCTGCAGCCTCTACCAGGATTTCCTCCATATATTTCGCTCCATCTTCCCATCAACTCTGACCAGCTTCCCTGTCCTGCTGAAGAAAAGCCTCCCTGCAGCATGATGCTGCCACCACCATGGTTTACGGTGGGGATGGTGTGTTCAGGGGCATGTGCAGTGTTAGTTTTCTGCCACACGTAACATTTTGCATTTAGGCCAAAAAGTTCAACTTTGGTCTTATCTGACCACATGTTTTCTGTGTCCTCTACATGGCTTGGGGCAAACTACAAACGGGACTTCTTATGGTTGCTTTCAAAAATGGCTCTCTTTTTGCCACTCTTCCATAAAGGTCAGATTAATGGAGTACACCACTAATAGTTGTCCTGTGGACAGATTCTCCCACCTGAGCTGTGGATCTCTGCAGTTCCTCCAGAGTGACCATGGGCCTCTTGGCAGCTTCTCTAATGAGTTTTCTCCTTGCCTGGGCTGTCAGTTTAGGTGGACGGCCATCGCTTGGTAATTTTGCAGTTGTGCCATATTCCTTCCATTTTTAGATGGACTGAACAGTGCTCCGTGAGATGTTCAGAGCTTGGGATATTTTTTTATTTTTTATAACCTAACCCTGCTTTACTCTTCTTCACACCTTTATCCCTGACCTGTCTGGTGTGTTCCTTGGTTTTCACGGTACTGTTTGATCACTAATGTTCTCTAACAAAACTCTGAGGCTTTCACAGACCAGCTGTAGTTATACTGCGAATAAATTACACACAGTTGATAATTAGGTGACTTCTGAAGGTAATTGGTCATACAGGATTTTATTTAGGTGTATCAAAGTACAGGGGGCTGAATACAATTGCACGCCACACATCAGATTATTTATTTATTAATACTTTTGAAAACCATGTATCAATTTTCTTTCACCTCACACATACTTGCTACTTTGTGTTGGTCTATCACATAAAATCCCAATAAAATACTTTTAAGTTTGAGGGTGTAACGTTACAAAATGTGGAAAAGTTCAAGGGGTATGATTACTTTTTCAAGACACTGTATATGGGGGTGTCCAGAAGAACTGGACATGCTGGATTTCAGCTTGCCTAAACCTTTTGTCCTGAATGCAGATAATTCACTAGTACCGGCGTCTGGCAGCAGCTTTCACCCCCAGCTAATCATGTATGGGGGGCCAGGAGGAACAGCTGCCACCTAAAAGTTGTCAAAGGCTTGTGGCCACCTTAAGACAACTAAATGCCTACATGGAGGCAGATGCAGGTAAGGTATGGGCCTACAATATATTGTTTGCAGAGTATACTAAAATCACCGCCGTGTACAGAACATACCAAGGATCCTTGCAGCCACTGAGCGCTTCATTTCAAGAGCTTCACAAGGGGCCCTTGACCCCAGGGCTGGAGCACAGACCCGATCTTGGCAAAGATAATCACTTCTGATCTATTTCATGACTGTAAGAAGTCCACTACCCAGCAGTGGAGCAGGAGGCGAAAAGGTAAAGTACTCTGCACCTAGTGCTATGAACTTGCTTCATCAGACATGCGATGTCAGGACACATTAAAGGGAACCTGTCACCAGTTCATGTCGCCCATCATAAACTGGGCACAAGAGACTTGGATTACACCACAGGGTCACTTACTGTCTTCTGGCCAGTGGTTTTCTTTAAATCAGTGGTGAGCAGCTCCAGCTGGAGCCCCGATACTCATGAGCCGCAGCTCCTCCTGCAGATGATTGACAGCTTTCTTCCCATACTATGAGAGGGGGAAGAAGCTGTCAATCAGCAACTTGGGGCAGCCCGTATATAGGGTAGCGTAAAAACCAGCGACGGAGAGGGGTCTGTTCATAGTATACCAAGCACAGCGCCGTACATTGTATAGTGGTTATTCTTTGTCTTGCGGGTCAAACCATTCACTTGGAACAGAGTTGTATAAAGATCATGTGACCAATGGAGGTGATGTCACAGGACTGACTGTTGGGGGTGTCAGGAGTCCCCCACCAATCAGATATTGATGACATATCCTAAGGTTAGGGGTCAGCAAGACTTCAAGGGGCCAAAACCGCCGCTGATCGGCTGTTTGGGAGTAGCACTAGCCAGCTCCACCACCCATTGGCACTGGCTACTGCAGAACAGCTGATTGGCGGGGTCTTGGGTGTCGGACCCCCACTGACGGCCTGTCCCGAGGATCGGAAGTGGGTGTAAAAACTGCTCAGCCAATCGCTGGCTGAGGCTGGCCACTGCTGCCGTGATTGGCTGATGATCGGGAACAGGAGCGGGAAAGTGGCGAGCAGTAAGGACCCTGCCATGGTGCCACCATCAAAACAGCGCCAACGGGAGAGGAGAGTATAAGCTGGGGTATTTCTTCATTTTTTGCATGCTATGGGGCTGCTGGAATACCCCCTTAACCCGAGAAGCAGATATATCACGTGCACATCCGTTCTGGTAATGAGGACGATAATGACCACGGCCCAGGAAACGGTCAGGTTTGATGGATCGGCGGCATAGTAAATAACTTGTGTGAGAAAGTCTGATAATGTAACAGTGAAGGCCAAGCTCCGGGCTGAATGAATGACTTTATAATGTGGCGCGCGTCCGGGGAGGACCAGACGTTGTGCAGATATGGAGCTTGGCAGGAAACCATCTAGTAGGTTTCTTCTGGGAACCTCAACTGCGAGGAAATGAACTGGCGTCTGTCACCACATGCCGTGGCCAATGGCCGCACATTTTACCTACATATGGACGGTGGCCCTGATGCAGCTCTGGGCACCCAGGGGTAATGTAGTATAACATGGCGGCATGTCATACATGGACGGCTCAAGGATAGGGACGTTTCTCCATTCTGGGTCACAGAGGAGGTCTGCGAGCATCCATCCTACGACATCCATATGGCCAAGAGTTGTCCTTAATCTACCGCCACATAACGCTATTATATTTACATCTTATTTAAAACCAACGTGGTGGCCGGGGGAACCTGGTAACCCCCATTACGTACTGTAGTTGTATTGTAAGATTGGAAAGCAAAACCCGGCAATCATAATAACGTAATTATAATGTAAGGTGATGCCACCACACCTAGACCGGTGCCATGGAGGTCACTGTGCACCCTGGGTAATACATGACGCAGTAATTAGCACCCTGTTAGACCGGCCACTCGTACACACTGTAATCACTGCTGGGGACCGCCACACATCTAACCCTTATTAGATATCTATCCAGCACCAGGCCTGGTTCTTATGGCCACGTCCGGGACACGATGCAGATTCGCCATAGGACACTATAAAGGGTGCATCATAAACGGTTACAATATTTGGATGTGTGTAGATTACTGACTACATTACTTGCAGCATTCGCTGGGTAACACAGGTGACCCCCACAGCCGTCTGGTCTGTATTTTTGATAGAAATCTATGCCAAGGCCGCTAACAAATCACGTGTGTTGTCCGGTTTCTGGACGAACCCCTTTAATGGCTTTATATTTTGATATTATTAAACACTTAAAGGGGTTGTCCCACAAATAATATTTGGAATTGAATACTTTTGTAATTGCACGTAATTAAAAATGTATTTTTATTCAATTAAGTCTAGCTGTAGAGCGCCACCTGCTGTCTGCTCTTTTTCAAATTTTCCTGCTCACCGAGGTGGCCGCACATGCTCAGTGCCATCCTTCAATTGCCACCAGCTGCAGCAGACAGGACACGCCCCTGAGCTGTCAGCTTGGTATAAATCTAGCAGAGCAATGAATGTGGAGATCTGAGGATCCATGTGAGGCACAGGGCTGGTTCTAGCTTCGTTAGAAAGAGGTTATGTCCTATATGATGTCAGATTTTCATGGGAGAACCCCTTTGATGGGATTCCTTGACTTCAAAAAATTACTCATAAAAAGCGTAAATGCCTATGAAACAAAAAAAATCCTTGAGATGACAATGTGACGCCCCCTAGAGAAACCAGTCTTCAGGCTGGCAGCATGCCGGGTGTCAGCCTATGCGGGCGCTATATCTAGGAAAGGAACCAAAGCAGAACTGATGGAAGAGAAATGTGAGTTTCTGGTATTTAGAAGGAAGGACTTTCTGTCACGAGGAGATTGATGGATGAGCCTCTCCACAAAGTGCCGCACCCTCACTATCTCCTCTCTCAACCCACTCCAGCTATGACCTACAACTCTCATCCTCCCTCCAGGACCGCTCTTGTACTGAACTCCTTGACCCGGTCACACCGATCTCCATTCCATCCTCCCCTCGTTAGAGCTGCGCCGGCTTAGGTTCTGGCTGGGGGGACTGGTGACAAAATTCCTGCTGCTATGTGCCTACTGAGTGACTGCCTCCATCGCGGTTAGATTGTAAGCTCTTGTGGGCAGGGACTCCTCTCAACACCGCAGTAAAAGTTCTCCGAGGGTTATAACGTGCCATCAGATATATTTAATAAAAACCTATTTCAGAATTTTTGGATTTTTTTTATTTTCCATGTCACTATATACTGTATATATATTTTTTTTAAATCCTGCAGGCCACTAAGCCTCACAACAGGCTGATACTTCCTGTTCTGTACAGCAGTCATCTCATTATCATCACAGGCAGGATTACAATAAAAGGCTTTATTGCTACATAGACAACACTGGATTACTTCTCCTCCCCGCACAATGACCTCTGTACAGGTCACAGAGCATGCCTAGAAGATTCTATGGAGATTTTTCAAACTGGTGTAAAGTAGAACTGGCTTAGTTGCCCATAGCAACCAATCAGATTCCACCTTTCATTTTCCAAACGAGCTGGAATTTGACTGGTTGCTATGGGCAACTAAGCCAGATTTTCTTTCTACCAGTTGTGACAAATCTCCCCTCCTCCAGTCTATTGTGTCTATGGCCCACGTGGCTGCTGTAAAGTAAAGCCCCATATGCACGTGACCGCATATTTTGTCCACATCCGATCTGCAGTTTTTGCGTATTAGATGCGGTCCCACTCCGTGTACTGTCTGTATCCGTATGTCCGTTTCACAGTCCCGTAAAGCAGACGGAACAGGTTCTATTCTTGCCCGGACAAGGACAGGACCTTTCTACAATGGTGGCATGCACACAGTGGTATTGGTGTCTTGCAGATCGGAAACCCATACGGTCGTGTGCACGAGGCCTAAATGTGGTTAACACCACTTCAGGAAAGATGGCTGCCTCTGTAACAGTGCGTAGAATGTAGGACTGTAGGCGGGCATCCAGATAGCAGTATTTCCCGTGCTTGCATGCGTTATATAAAGTCATGTGACCACGTCATTTTTTATTTATTTTTTTAACAGCAAGAAAAAAAATAAAAAAGCAGATCAGAAAAAATGAAAATGGATTTTGTGCTGCAATTACTGTGCTCTTTTTATAGGCGAAAAGCACTTATTTAACCTAAAAAAGCGAGGGCAATTACGAAGACCTAAGCGATCGTTACGAACAACGCAGCAATAAAAACCGCACCGTGTCAACCCAGTCCAAATCGTAAACTAGAAATCCCTTATGTCAATTTTTACTTTTTGGCTCCTGGCAGCCACGACAATGCTCTGGGTATTGTGGGGTGGGGGGGGTGACAATCCTGTTTTTCAGCACACAAAAAAAAAAAAAAGCATTTAAAAAAGGGCTAAATAAAAAAAAAACTAAACAAAAAAAACGGACAACGGCACAGATGAGGACAAAACTTCCTGTCACACACACTGCTCTGCCAGCTTCCACCAGTGATGACCAGGTTTACTGGCGTGCATTATGGTTTCAGCGCAGCACAACATACCCAATTACTTAATGGCAGCAGTGACCGGAGAGGCCTGTGCGCCACTCAACTACTATTAACACATAACGCTCCCGATAATTGCCCGGGGTAAAGATGCTGCCAATGTGGTCACCTAAATCCTCATGTCCTAGAAACAATGAATGTGTACAGGGATGAGGACCGCAGCAGCGATCACTTATCCCCATACACAGAAGAGGATTGCGGCATGTAAAAGGCAGCTCTCACCTCCAATGACCGCCTGCTGTAGTAGAGGAGCAGTGGGAGTCTGACTGCTGAGACCCAAAGTGCCCATCGAATCTCTGCTGAAGCGCCATTCATTCTCTATGGGACTGCTGGAACTCAGCACAACCCCTTTAAAGGGAACCCGTCATCAACGTTATGTTACCCATACTAATGGCAGAATAAAGTAGAGACAGGTGAGTTGATTTCAGCGGTCTGTCATTTATAAGTTAAAAGTACGTGGTTGCCGAGAACCAACATCACAATCATTGCAGACCGGGCCTGGAAAAGAGTCACGGCCACCTGAGAAGAGTCATGGTTATTCATAAATTCCTGCTCTCCTGCCCACCTGCTGATGACTGACCGGCTTCTACCTAGTTTTCTCCCTTTCTCTCTAGGAGAGAACTGACAACCATCAGCAGATGGGCAGGAGAGCAGGAGATTTAGGAATAACCAGGACTCTTCTCAAGTAGATTTGACTCTTTTCAAGGCCTGGGCTGCAATAATTATGATGCTGGTTCTCAGCAACCACTTACTTTTAGCTCATGAGGGACACATCGCTGATATCAGCATTTCTGTCACTATTTTATGCTGCCTTCAGTGAGATTAGCATAACGTTGATGGCAGGTTCCCTTTAATGATCATCAACGCAAAAAAATAATATAGTGATCATTCATTCCCATAAGCTCCTTCACTATTTTCACCACATAGTTTCCTAATATACTGCGGATGAAGAGGTGTTCTGATCTCCCGCATAAAGGTGAAACCCCTGCACAGATAGGGTGAATTCCTGCAGCCACCACTAGAGGCGCTCAGGAGCTCACTGCATACTGCTGGACTTTGAATAAGGGCTTATGCACACGACCATATGTATTTTGCAATCCTAGACGTCCGTGTGCATTCCGTATTTTGTGGCCCCTAATAGAACAGTCGCATCCTTGTCCGTAATGTGGGCAATAATAGGACATGTTCTAACCTTTGGCGGAACAGACATACGAAAACGGAATGTACGGAGTAACTCCCGTTTTTTTGGGCGGATCTATTGAAATATATAGTTTCGCATATGGTCCGCAAAAAAAACAAAAAAACAGAACGGACACGAAAAAGAATATATGTTCTTGTGCATGAGCCCCGAGTGGAGGGAATCTATCAAGGGCTTGGCCCCCATTTTTGACCTAAGAAGGTTGCGTGTTTTGGTGTAAATTTCACACTAAAATTTGTGACTCTGCCCCTTTTTCACGGTGAGACAAAAAGTGGGCGGGGTTTAGCAGGAGGGACCTCCCACCGCCTGATAGGTTTACTGACTGTAGTTTACACCAGAATTGGCAAAAGCTATAGCAAAAATCTATGTCTGTCCACAGCTCGAAGGACAGCCAATGATGGGCCAAATGAATGACTTTAAGCTCCAAATGGGGGTTACCAGTCGGGGGGGGGGTGTCCCTCGTACAGTCTGAAACTATCCAATCAGTGATGCCAGCGTCAGACTGTGCAAAGACACACGCCAGGTGGTAACACCCAGTTTCACCTTCATTGACAATCCATTCATAACTTCTAGCAGGAATAATAGAGGACTGGCACAACACATTATTACATGGGGATACAAGTAGTTACTAAAACGGACATGTCAGGAGAGGGGACAGGTCCTCTTTCACATTATCTGGTAATAAGAAGCTCCTGCTGTTTTGGCCCATAACAGGGGGGCCCCTGTGCCCCGGTACAGGGTCCGCACACTGGCACTGCCATGTGTACACTATAGAAGAGACAATCGCATCCTTACCTAATACTTTTACAGCTCGGCTGGGGCTTTCCAGAACCGGTCCTTCATCCGTATCAAAAATTGGGTTATCAATTCCAGTTTTAGGAAAGGTCTGCGCCAACTTCTTCAGTCTCATGGAGGAATTGACATCCAGATCCTGTTTCTTGCCCTCCTCTTCCCGTCGACGCCTCATATCCTCCTGCTGCTGCCGGATCCGTTCCAGCTGAGCGCTCCTTCGTATGGGCATGGCCCTCGTGCCCAGGTCTGGCGGGCAGTCCACTGCCATTTCTCTGTGTTTCTGCGGCTCGTCTGGAGAAAGATCTGCACTTTGCTTCTCGCTATCCGAGTCTTCTGTTACATGACCATTCACATGGGAGGTGGTCATGGCTGCTGAGAGAGCCCTGCGCCGGCTTTATACGAGGAGCAGGGTCGGACCATCTAGATCCTGGCCCGTGGTAGCCATCCGGGGACGAAGGGAACCGGACTCTTCTGAATGTGAAGTTACCTAAGTATAGAAAGGGCAAACATGTATTAGATGTGTTGTACAAGTCATCTGCCGTCTACCATAAAACAACCAACTTTTCTTAGAACTCTGGAGTGATTCCTCTATTATTCCTCCAGGAAATATATGAATAAACTGACAGCTGGGTGCTACTATTTCCCTTGACAATACTGGGTGTCCTTACACACATAGTGCCGGCGGTAACGGGCCACACCCACTGACAAGGGGAAGGGTACCACCCAATTGTCAATACATTTCCAGAAGGAATAAAAGAGGAACGGTACCAGATACTGCCAGAATACCTTTAAGGCAGTATGTAGAACTGAACTCAATATGGGCAGATCTTCTCAAGTGTCTGCATGGTCAAACTCCCTAATGAATCATTACAATAGAAAACGGCACTTTCCCTTTAAATTAGACTGGTACGCCTATGCATAATACAGCTGTACGGTGAATAATGGACCAGTCGGACCACCACCGGGTGTTATTTTATTGGTCGTCTGCCAAGAAGAACTTAGAGGCACAGACGGACCCCAGCAGTGAACTTCCCATCACACCGACGAGTTGACTCGTGTGTCCCAAGAGACGAGCGTCTCAAGAACCGGCACAAACTGAGCAAAGTCCTGAAGGAATACAATAAAAGCCAGTGTGTGGCGGCTAATTAAGGAGCACGCTGCCACCCTGACGGGGCGGCCACGCTGTATAATGAGCTTACAGAGGGCTAAGCGGATAATCACCCAGACACACGAAGAGTGGGGAGCCTGGTCCTACCTGCCACCTCAGTGATTACTCCCCCCAGTAGTCAGAGCGCCCCTCGCTAGTCGCACAAATGCACTTTGCTCAAACGGCTAAGGGGTCAGCAACCTTCAGCCCTCCGGAGGCGGTGAAACTACCACTCCCAGCATCACTTCTACGGGAGTTCTGAAAACAGTTAAGCAAGTATGCATGCTGGGAGTCGTAGTTTCACCACAGCTGGAGTGCCTGGGCTAGCTTCATATACGCAGTGGCAGGTTTCCGGCAGAGAGGATCAAATATGACTAGGTTCTGCGGCTAGAATACTGAAACCTGACGGATCTGGCACATGTTGGACGCCGACGGATCCCATTAACTATATCGTCTATTTGCTGGAATAGGCAACGAACCTCCTCCGCAGAGGAGAGCCTAGCCTACCAGCGCATGCACAATATTCATGCTGCAAACCCGGTAGACCCAATTATAGTGAAGGCGATCTGTTGCGGGCAAGTGGCGTCTGGCGATATTCAGGCAGTGCAAGCGCCGATGGTTGGTAACACAGGCTGATGCAAACTGAATGCGGGAGGAATGATCGCTTCTGCGGTCGCTCTTCCCTCATTCAGGTCTATTGATTACACAAGGATGTGCTGCCGATAACCGAGCATCTCTCAACCCAATCAGCCGACAGACAAGCATTTTCTCGATCATCGGGGACGACGAAAGTCATGCAGTCTAATAGGCCGCAGGCAACGTGGCTGATTTTATAGCACAGAATCGAGCGTTGTAATTGCTAGATTAGGGCACAGCGGAGATAATCCGCTATAATCTCAGCGTACACAGGTACCGCCAAAGCACTGAGGTCCGGCACATAAGGTACGGGCTCCTGGGAATGAGGAGGAATGTGTGAAGTATGCGGAGAATGCTGCTGCCCATCTGCAGGCCGGGGAGAGCCTGACACGGTGCAGACCACGTGTAGGAGCCCTGCTAAGGAGCATATTAGGGCATTCTCCGTCTGGATCTGCGAGTAGGGCTGCAGGAAACCATTATTTCAGTAATAGAGTATTCTATCAATTATTTTTTACGATTAATCGAGTAATCTAATAAGAAAAAATAAATTAATAGACTGTTTTCCTTTATAAAAACTCAGACCCCCTGCCATCAGTCCCCAACATCCTTCATTCCCCCAAAATCCACGTTAAGCTGCATCTGCACTGATCCGGAGGATAGGCCATCAGTATCAGAATCCCGGAGGACCCCTTTAATGGGCCCGATCCTCCGATATCATATTCAAAACCAAGAATAAATAAAATGACCAGACTTTATAATGATTGATAAAATATACGTGAAAGCGAGCTTTCTGACCGCTGCCCCATCCACTCCAATGGGTGTGCGCACACGAGCATCATTTTTCACTGACCATCTGTCCGTTCAGGAAACATCGCTGCATGTTTTATCTTCATCCGTTTTTCAGGCAGGACTGGTCCATTCCGGTCAATGGGCGAGAAAAAAAACAAACAGCTAGCACATGTATGGTGTCCTGATGCAGTGCGTTTTCCACTGACTCAGGCCTCCTGCATGTGACCGTACCCGTTTTAGCGGTCCGCAAATTGTAGCTAGCAACCGTGTGCATCCCACATTTTTCCTTCCACAGGTCCCGCAGTATGTTTCAAATTCCTATAGAATGTTCTATGTTATTGCGGGACTATGGAACGGACATACGGATACGGAAGCACACGGCGTGCTGTCCGCATCTTTTGCGACCCTATTGAAATGAATGGGTGCTCAAAAAATGCAGATCGGACGCGGACCAAAACTACAGTCATGTGTATGAGGCCTTACTCTTCCAGCATGTGGAAAACGGATGCAATCCTGATGGAAAAACTGAAACACTGAATGCAATCGCAGGCAAAACTCCTTCAACTTGCAAAACTATCGCCGAACGGACACGGACGCGTTCCGTCTTGCTTAATGTGAACTAGGCCTTACCTGCTTTTTATTTTATTTGGTGCTGGCTGCTTGTTAGGGCTCATGCATATAACTGTATTTATTTTGCAGCCCACAAAACACATATATCCCCTCCCCCCCCCCCCCCCCCCAAAAACTAAAAACGGATGACATCCGTGTGACATCTGGTTTTTGGCGGATCCATTATAACAATGCCTGTCCTTGCCTGTAAAATGGACTAGAATTGGACATGTTCTAATTTTTTGCGGAACAGACTTGCAAACATACGGAATGCTCACGAAGTAATTTCCGTTTTTTGGGGGGGTTTTTGCGGCCCCATTGTAATGAATGATTCCGCATACAGGCAGCAAAAAAAAAAAAAAAATGGACAAAAAAATCTGGATGTGACTTTGACCCCCATACTTTACACTGCAGCTCCACTTGTATGCACACACTGCTACTACTACTAGTTTAACAAGTCACAAAATATCATGAAACTGCCCGGAGGACGGCTTAAAGGCGCTGACCATTTATCATCTCCCACATGGAGGGAGTATCCGCACGTCACTCAGATCGTATCTAGATGTTATCTGTGAGGTGGCGTCACAGGTGACTTACCCCCAACATGAAGAGCTCTCGGCAGGTAAAAATATTCCCAAAAGCAAATGGAGACTTTCCATTTCAATCTAAATCTAGTCATAGTCTAGTCTCTGACAAACTTAAGTGGGTGGGTCAGGAGATCAGAGAGAAGGTTTCACATGAGCCGTCAGCTGAGGGAACTCAGGAATGACAGACGGTTTGCAAACAGACAGATTTTTTATTTATTTATTATAGAGATATATGTCTGTGTGAACTGCGGTGAAGTGGGTACCGCCCGTTTTATGCACCAAAATGCTGCCTATTCTGCCATAGGGCACGGTCACACGTACGGCGCAGCAGCAAAACGGTGTGGATTGTGACGTGCAGAAACGCTGCGGATTTGCCACCGATTTTAACCTCTGCGTTGCCAAGGGTGAAACTAGGAGCAGATATAAAAAAAAAAAAAACACAAAAACTGAGATTTAAAATCTGCTCCGCATTTTTACACGTTTTTTTAAAATCTCATCCACCTCGCTGCTACCGTTAAACGCTGCAGATTTGCCGTACATAATTCCACTACAAAAAAACTAAACTACAAAACTACAACTCTCAGCATGCCCTCATGGCTGTAGGCTGGCCAGGCATGATGTTGGGTGCTGTGGGCGTCACTAGGCATAGTCTCCCCTCAGAGGTCAATGACGGCCCCTGCTGGAGCACCGCTGCTCCCAGGCCTCTCCACCCAGACCCTACACATAGGACCCGTCCGACACCACCGCGCAGGCCTTCTACTACACGGCCTGGGTTTCTCTTCCCCGGGCTGACACTTTCACATGGCCAGCTGGGAGTTCTCCTCCTTACCAGAGAGATTAGCATTCCAGCAGCATTCCTTAGGTCAAGACCATTAGTTCCTATAGCAACCGGTGGGCAAGCCTGGGAAAGCGGTACAAAGGCCGAGGCCAGACACCGTGCGGAAATAATAGGTGATCTCACATCGCTGCTGCTGTCACCGGACGTGATCCGATTCCCAAAGGGCCGAGGACGGAGGTGATGACTACTGGTGGCACTGGTTTCCAGTAGATGCTCCATTACTTGTAGATCCCACCATCACCGATCGCTTTTCCTTTATTTAACGGACCTGTATTCAGAGATGCCAAGGCAATTTACTGATATTCTTCCCTCCCCACTACTCCCCCCATCATCCTACACCCTAGTTTTAGACCAGTTCCTTCAGTTGTCCAAAAAGTCATCATTATACTACTACTTCTTAAGACGACTTTTTTTTTTTTGGTGTGTTAAAAGCAGGATAAGCAGCTGCCAGACAGACCTGGCTCCGCTTGTCAGCATCGGACAGAATGAAATACAACGTGTGCGAAACCAATTTTCCTGGCCGCTAGTCGCCACAGACATGAGACCGTACCGTCAGGTGTCACCCGTCTGACCCTAAACCCCCTAACGAAACTGTAGGGGGGATTAAGACGGATGTTTCTGACTATATACTTTTTTTTTTTTTATGCATAAGCTGCGCAATTTCAGGAGGTGAGTGCGGCAGTAAGAGAGATCTACGACAGTGCGGTAGGTGCCATGTAGGCTTTGCACATCTTTTAGAAAAGAGCAGCCCCATGTAAAATTGGGGGGGGGGGGAATAGCTCAAAATAAGGCTTCTATGTCATTTCTGGCATAGAAGCCATGATAAATTCTCCCCCTGGAGCGTGGTTTCCCTCCAGTCCTGCATCGCTGCACATTTAGGGCTCATTCACATGAACGTGTGCTGACCGTTGCAGTGTTAAGGACCGCATTTGCGGATCCACAATACACGGGCACCGTTTCGTGTGCATTCCGCATCACGGATGCGGACCCATTCACTTCAATGGGTCTGCCAAGCCGGAGATGCAGAACGGTGCGGAACAGAAGCACGGAACGGGACCCTACGGAGTGCTTCCTGGGGTTCCGTTCCGTGGCTCCACAAAAAGATAGAACATGCGCTATCTTATTGCGGAACGGAGGGATCGCGGACCCATTCAAGCGAATGGGTCCGCGATCCCTATGCGGCTGCCCCACAGACAGTGCCCATGCATTGCAGACCGCAATTTGCGCTCCACAGCACGGGCGTGTGAACAAGCCCTTACCCTAAAATCCAAGGATCTTGGCATGCTATAGCTGTACAGGAGTCGCCATCAGAAAATCCATCATGTCTGACGCCATGCCTCCTTATTCTTCCCGTCAATGATGGGCACCATGACGCAGACCGTACAATTGGGGGCCACTTTGGCATCCATCACAGGACACATCCAGGCAATCTGTTATTTTAATCTTTCCACACCAGTGGAAGTGTGAACAGAGCCGAAGCCTTGATGTCTACAAGTAACCTAAACCCAACCACAATGGCACGCTGATGGCAGCGGGTACATCACTACACTGGTGAGTACCGCCTATTGGTAATTAAATACATCTGACATATCGGCAGAAACGTGGCCTGGCAGGTAGGTACGTAGGATAGCTGTCAGACCATGGTGAGCTTCAGGCTAAAGGGATGAACGTCACATCACCATATGGGGTAATCTTAAAGGGGTTTAATACTGATGACCTCTCCTGATCGGTAGGGGTCAGAAACCCGAGCCCCCCTACGATCAGCTGTTTCAGAAGGCACCGGCGGTCCAATGAGTGTCCCAGTATTTTCCACGCTCACCAAGCACAGCGCCACACACTGTATAGTGGTTGTGCTTGGTATTACACTCAGCCCCATTCACTTCTATGGGGCTGAGCAGCGCCTAGGCCACACGACTGCTACGGCTAATTGGCAGTGGTCCCAGGTGTCTGATCCTACCGATCAGATACTGACAACCTAGGATAGGTGTGCGCCCCTGGCTGGCACTTCTTATAGAGAGAACCAATGTCATAGCGCCAGCCACAGACATCCAAAACGCATTTCTCTCAATTCTACCATAAACCTGTATGACTGGACAATCAGGAATAAGCCAGTGCCCTCTGCCGGCTGCTTATCTTACTTTGGATAGATCCTCATTATCAGATGGGTGGGGGTCTGACACCCAGTACCAGTGGACTGAGCCGGAAGCAAAATGCCATGTAGTGGACGCGCAAGCCTCCTGCGGCTCCTGGCACAGCCACTACAGAATAGACGGGGCCATTGTTTAGCTTCTGGTGCGGATCAGTGGGGGCGCCAAGTGACGGACCTTCACGCATACAATATCTAAAGCCTGGAAAACCCCTTTAGTGGTAATGGTGGGAAAGAAAGTCGTATCACTACGGCAACAACGACTCATCCTCCCATTCAAGTCAATGGGAAGGACTGCAAATCAAACTGGAACACTTTTTTCCCCCAAGACACGTAACAAATGGGCGAGATACAGATACAGAAACCTCTTCTCGTGGAATAAATGAGTCATCACTAAACTTTATCAAGCCCTAGAAACACAACAGGAACAACGCACCTCCCAGGGAAAGATGTCTGAAGACTTGTATGACAAGACGTCCTCTTATGTAATCATCTTGCTGGTACGTGCCCCAGCATGCTCGTTGGTGCTACCCCGCCGTACACTATGGAGACTGACAGCACCGACGTCTCCGGTGACTTTAGACCTTGGCAGGGGACGACGGTCGCTGGCACAGAGCCCCGGATCGTAAGATTTATAGTCAAGATAGGAACTGGCAAGAGCTAAGGAAGGAATCCTAAATATGCCGTATACACAATACCTTGACAAACAGCTTTTGTCGGTGGAGGGCGTCATCTCCAGACGGTTCATACAATAGACTGGCTTTACACGAAGCCGATGCAGAGGTATTGGACTCTTACATGACACCAGGTCCATGTGATACAAGGATGGCTCCAAGTCTGATGGATCGGAAGCAGCTCTCTATTCTGTCTCTCTGGGTAGGGCCCTCCTCTATCAAGACCATATGTCCCCACAGAGCACGCTGTGGGCTGTCCACATTTTGGTGGCCCCGTAGAAATGAATGGGTCCGCAACATGGTTGTGTGAATGCACCCTTATACAGGTAGCAGTGTCGGGATATAGCAGATCTGTCGCTCACACAGCCCTATAACCTAGGAGATTACAGGAGAGACATCTCCCTCCGCTCTACCCTGCACAGCTCACTCCCTGCCCCCTACCAGGCATAGATCTTAGGACTTGCTCAGCACTGCAGCATTTCCAGCAGTACCCCAGCGAGGCGTCCTGAGTCACCAACAGGTCAGAGATTAGGCTTTCAACAGCCGGCCAAACGCACCATCATCTAGACCTCCCAGCAATCAGCACCACCACAGGGAAACGAGGCATTCCACAGGTCCCATAGAGATCACTGAGCTGTCCATGGAGGTGTGGGGTCCTTCAGAAGAACAGACGTTCTTTGTACTGTCCCTTAACATGTGAAGGTCCTGGACAGTAGGAGATCCATCAAGTATCTGCAGATACTACTCTGAGGGCTCCAGTGGTCCTTGTGTTACATGGATATCCATCACTGCAGGGGAAACGTATAGCTAAAAGGGGTGGTCATGGTCAGACAAACCCTTGTCTGAAAGTCAATAGTGACGGATCCATCCCCCATTGACTTTCAATGTAAAGTCTGGACGGATCCGTCTGACTAACTTTTAGACTTATATATTTTTTTATGAACTATAACGCAGACGGATCCGTTCTGAACGGATACCATTGTTTGCATTATAGGAGCGGATCAGTCTGTGCAGACACCAGACGGATCCGCTCCGAACGCAAGTGTGAAAGTAGCCTAAGCCTCTGTTCACATCCATTTCCGGACCTATACCTCCAGGGAAGCCTTAGGCATCTACCATCACAGGCATATATCATACATGTATAATACACAGGGGTCCTCCTGTCACAGACCGTCTCCATTAACCACTTATCAGACCATTGGGACCCCCAAGTGATCCGGAAAACGAGGGGCTCATCTCTGAATGGAGTGGTATGGCGCAGGCTAGTCCAGAGCTCCATTCACTTCATAGACAGCACCCAGTCAGTCCTATAGAAGGGAATGGAGTGGGGGACTGACACGCGCTATACTGCTCCTACCCCCAGAGATCTCTCAGCCTGTGAATAGGTGATCAGTACCCCAAACTTGTCCCTCTGCATAGGAAAGTGCAGCGGAGAAGGCTTTCCTGCAGTGTAAAAAAAGAAAAAGTTGCACTGGCCACTGGCACCCACCATGATGATGTGACGGCGCACGCGCAGTATTACATTTGCTTTATGCAGAAAACTGTTACTGCGAGACACTAGGCACACAGACATTGACAGATTAATCAGGAGATGCCCCCCGAAAGTGTGATGCCGCCTGGTCAAGGGGAAATCTGATTGTTTACAGCAAATAGAGAACAGGAACCCCGTCAAAAGAGAACTAGACGACATACAGGTATTTAGGCTACTTTCACACTAGCGGCACGGACCTCCGGCAGGCTGTTCCGTCGGGTGAACACCTGTCGGATCCATCCTGCCGCTAGTGAACGTGTGCTCCCGGACTGCGGCTCCGTCCCCATTGACTATAATTGGGGGGGGGGGGGGGGGCGGTGGGCAGAGTCCCGGCAGCGCACGGCAAGAGGCTGCTGGAATGGGGTCGGAGCGGCAGTCCGGGGGCACACGTTCACTAGCGTCAGGACGGATCCGACGGAACAGCCTGCCGGAGGTCCGTGCCGCTAGTATGAAAGTAGCCCTACACTGCTACTTAAAGGAGAGCCGTCAACCCCTTTAAGGGGAGCACACATCCTGTACATGAAACAGTGCCTACATACAGATAGTAGTCCGTGTACAGCTTGTATAACAGTGTATATATGGTGTGCCCTCAGAATAACTCAACGCACAGCCATTAATGTCTAAACCGCTGGCAACAAAAGTGAGCACACCCCTAAGTGAAAATGGCCAAATTGTGCCCAATTAGCCCTTTTCCCTCCCCGGTGTCATGTGACTCGTTGGTGTTACAAGGTCTCAGCTGTGAATGGGGATCAGGTGTGGTACATTTGGTGTTCTCGCTCTCACACTCTCTCATACTGGTCACTGGAAGTACAACATAGCCCCTCATGGCAAAGAATCTCTGAGGATCTGAAACAAAGAATTGGTGCCCTACATAAAGTTATCCTGGGCTATAAGAAGATTGTCACCACCCTGA